>NC_044983.1:98572380-98872380 GCF_008728515.1 Papio anubis | reverse complement strand
AAATAACTCAATAGCAAGATAAAAACACCCAATTAAAATATGGACAAACACCAGATATTTCTGAAAAGAAGACACACAAATGGCCAACAAGTACATGAAAAAATACTCAGCATCACTAATAATTAGGGAAATGCAAATTGAAAACCATGATATCACCTCACACCATTTAAAGCAGCTTTTATCAAAAAGATGAAAGACAAATGTTGGCAAAGATGTGGAAAAAAGGGAACTCTGTGCATTGGTGGTGGGAAGGTAAATTAGTACAGCCATTATGGAAAACAGTATGGAAGTTTCTCAAATATCTAAAAAAGGAAATAACCATTGATCCAATAATCCCATTTCTCAGTGTCCATCCAAATGAAAGTAATGCATCAAAGGGATATTTGCACTCTTGTGTTCATTGCAGCATTATTCACAATAGCCAACATATGGAACCAACCTAAATGTTCATGAATAGATGAATGGATAAAGAAAATGTGGTACACATACACAATTAATTACTATTCAGCCTTTAAAAAGAAGGAAATACATGGAATCTCTAGCAAGGACCCTCATTTTAGGAACTCTAATAGTTTCCTCATCTTAGGAACCTGCTGAGAGCAGGGTGTCATATTCAGGCAGCGTGCTATACATTCCTGCTACTCCCACCTCACTGCGATTGCAACTTGAGCTCTTAGGGAGCTACAGCTATCAGAGGACAATCAGTAATAGTAATAGTAAATGATAATAATATCTGAGTGTATGCCAGGACTGGACTAAGTGCTTTAAATACCTTTCCCATTTAATTCTCAAAGAGCTCTATGATGAAGGTACTGTTACTGACAGAGGATATAGCATAAAAAATATGATTGTGGGCTTTAGAGACAGATTTGTCTGGCATTGTATCTTAGCTCTATCATTACCTAATTATGTAGTCTTGGCCAAATTGCCTAACCTTTTTCACCTATAGAATGGGGATAATGATAGTACTCATAGGACTTATTGATGAGCATTTAATGAGTTGACATATGTTCCTCCTCAGAATAAGGCTGGTTTAAAATGTGGACACAGCTCAGAGCTAGAGCTGGGATATAAACTTTACTTTACACAGCTGTGTAGCCCTGGGCAAGTTACCTAACTTAGTGCCTTGGTTTCTTCATCTGTAAAATGGGTGTGGCAAGAATAGTACCTACCTCAGAGAGTTTTTATGGGGATTAAATAAGATAGATCTGTAAAGTACTTAAAGCAGCGGGTGGCAAATAATAAACTTCTTCATATTCTTTCACATCTCCTTCTCGGACTCCAGATGCATATGTGTTAAGCCTATTTGCTGTGTCAATGTATCTTTTACTATATTTTCTGTAATTTCCATAACTTTGGGCTTAAGTCTGAGTATTTTCTTCTGACCCATCTTCCAATTTGTTAAGTCAGAAATAAATAAGTGAATGGACACTCTGGGCATGATATATACTCAATGAATATTAGCTGTCATTATTAACCCCAATATAACATTGGAGGAAACTGAAACTTAGGGAGGTCAAATATGTTTTCAAGGTTAAACAGCTAGCAGGTGGTACAGCCAGCATTTAAACACAGAGTCCATACACTTAGTTACCTTAATTATACTCTATTGCAATTACTGGAAAACTGGTAGGACACTGCAGATGTTTTGTGATTTACCTTGTTCTTGAGGGTGAATACTGGCTCTGTGTGTGTGTGTGTGTGTGTGTGTGTATGTGTTTTAAGGGCTTTGTCAGAATGGGGATCATTTCAATCTAATCCACCCTGCCTACACCATGTTTAATTTTGCTCAAAATATCTCCCAAATAGAAAGCTTAATCCTCATTTGTTATTCTGTAAATGCAATCAGTGGCAGCTCCCTACCCACAAGGAGATGAGAAGTGAAGCTAACAGTTTTCAAGCAAGCAGCCTTTGAGTCCAGAATTAACCTCATGCTGCTGCCATCCTTGAGCCCTGAGGCTGAGATGTGGCTCTGGCAGAGGAAAAATGAATGAATCACCTTTTTAAAAAAAAAATTAGTCTTTAGCTATTTGAAGCATCACCACTTTAAATAATGAAAGGAATTCAAAGGAAAAAAATTAAAGAAACAGTAATTTCTTTCTTTGTTGATAAAGTCCAAATACATCAATATTAACTCGCTGAGAAAGAAGAGAGGAAAAACCTTCAGATGATTCACTAGGAACAGTTCTGCTTAACTAAAAGGGATAGATAGCTGGAAATCAGATATAAAACTGGAATGACAGCAGACTACAAGGAAAGTATAATTATTATTTTGTCAAACCATCTGCTTCCCCTCAAACACACAATACATACAAATATTATCCTTTTTGCAGTAAGTTTAGTGATTTAATTCTGAGTCTCCAATTATCAGGGTTTTTTTTTTTTCATTTTATTTTTTTCCTAAAATATTATCTATTCTATCGGCTTTGCTTATCACTTCTACATATTGAAGACTAAGCTCTGATTTTTTATTTTGCCTAAATTCCTATCTAAGGGGTCTGGGGAGTCATGCCCTACAAACCATAAATTCTCATCAGATGGGTTTTATTTGACCCTATATATTGTGACTAACTTTTCAATCTGACTCTGGTGCAACATTGCAAGACAAGGAAAAAATGTTTTACCCAGAAATATATTTCCTTGCCATACTTGAAATTGCCCTGCGAAGTCTCTTATGGTTTTCCTTTCTTTCTTTCTAGATCCAGGAGGTAATCAGCTAAGAGCCAGGCACTCCTTTAAGTCTGATAAGAAATATTTTACAACCTGCTGTCTCTCTGAAGTCTGCTATCTGAGAGATTCCTCTGCACAATAAAACTTGGTCTCCACAATCATTTATCTTAACCTGAATATCCCTTTCCATTAATCCCAGGTCTTCAAATGAACTCAACCAACTGCCAACCAGAAAATGTTTAAATTTACCTATAGCCTGGAAACCCTCAAACCACCACCCCACTTTGAGTTGTCCCGCCTTTCTGAACCAAACCAATGTATTTCTTAAATGTATTTAATAGGCCGGGCGCAGTGGCTCACGCCTGTAATCCCAACACTTTGGGAGGCCGAGAAGGAGGGCGGATCATGAGGTCAAGAGATTGAGACTGTCCCGGCCAACATGGTGAAACCCCGTCTCTACTAAAAATACAAAAATAAATTAGCCGGGCGTGGTGGCGTGTGCCTGTAATCCCAGCTAGTTGGGAGGCTGAGGCAGGAGTGTTGCTTGAATCCAGGAGGCAGAGGTTGCAGTGAGCCGAGATCACGCCACTGCACTCCGGCCTGGCGACAGAGCTAGACTCTGTCTTGAAAAAAAAAAAAGTATTTGATTGATGTCTCATGCCTCCCTAAAAATATGCAAAAGCAAGCTGTATCCTGACCACCTTGGGCACATGTTCTGAGGACCTCCTGAAGGCTGTGTCACAGGCCATGGTTACTCATATTTGGTTCGGAATAAATCTCTTCAAATATTTTACAGAGTTTGACCCTCTTCGTCAACAAGAAGACATCTGAATTTGTTTATCTTGTGTCTTATATTTGCAACTACTTCTTGGAAATATCTGCTTCCTTATCCTGCCATCAGCCCAAATCAATTATATTTAAAAGTGAACATAATTCCGGTCGGGCGTGGTGGCTCCTGCCTGTAATCCCAGCACTTTGGGAGGCCAAGGCAAGTGGATCACGAGGTCAGAAGTTTGAGACCAGCCTGACCAACATGGTGAAACCCCATCTCTACTAAAAATACAAAAATTAGCCTGGCTTGGTGGCACGCGCCTGTAATCCCAGTTACTCAGGAGGCTGAGGCAGGAGAATCGCTTGAAACTGGGAGGCGCAAGTTGCAATGAGCTGAGATCACACCACTGCACTCCACCCTGGGCAACAGAGCAAGACTCTGTCTAAAAAAAAAAAAAAAAAGTGAACATAATCCACTCCCATCTAGAATGTAGAAAGCTGGAAAGAAGGTTGCTTCCATCCTAACAAATAGGAAAAGCAGATAATCAACATAATCATAACTTTTCTTAAACCCATCGAGGATCTGCTATCACAGGGCAACAAAGTATACTGAAATCCAAGGAGAGACAGAAACTTCCAAGGAGTGATAAGTGGGAATATTGACTCACTTGTGGCACAGCCTAGGAGGAAGAAACCCCAGGTGTCATGCAAGCAGATAAGAAGAATACAAGCATTTTTAAAGGATATTGCTAAAAGCTGAATGTGAGCTAGTGAGAGAATTTAGAATTCCTGGAAGCTGCAGACACAAGGGGAAATCATACCTACTTGCAGGCTCTTCTCTATGTATATCCATTTGGGGTATATAGTAAATAGGTGCTCAAAATATGTGTAGTGGAGAGCACATGGTGTCTAAACAGAGCCATTTCACAGGGACAGGAAACATTTACAGGTGAAAACCAAGGACACCTTAGTGGAGAAAAAAAAATGTCACCGAAGACTATATATAGTCTGAACATCAGGCACATATGCATTTGTGTTTGAGAAGGAACATGAAGGAGTTAGTGGGGAACATGAATTCTCATTTAATGTACCTTGGAAATGACAGGTTTTAGGGGTCAACCATAGTGTGACTCCTCAACAATATCTAACATGAGCATAGCAGTTTTTTCGTTTGTTTGTTTGTTTTGAGACGGAGTCTTGCTCTGTCGCCCAGGCTGGAGTGCAGTGGCACAACCTCGGCTCACTGCAAGCTCCTCCTCCCGGGTTCACGCCATTCTCCTGCCTCAGCCTCCCGAGTAGCTGGGATTACAAGCACCTGCCACCACACCCAGCTAAATTTTTTTTTTTGTATGTTTAGTAGAGACAGGGTTTCACCGTGTTAGCCAGGATGGTCTCGATCTCCTGATCTTGTGATCCGCCCGCCTCGGCCTCCCAAAGTGCTGGGATTACAGGCGTGAGCCACCGCGCCCGGCCAGCAGTTGTTAATATCATAATGGAAGGACACAGAGGAAGCAGAGTGAAATTGATACTGAGAAATGGTAGAGCAGGAAGACAAGGTGTGGCAGCTTTTTAATGTGGTTGTTCCCTTCTCAAAAAATGTTTTATCTATCATCCCCATCTACCCTAGCTGCTTCCATGGTCTTGCATGTGCAAATGTCAAATCCCTGATAGATGATCTCTTTCTCCCCTTCACTGATTGGCCCGCACTAAGTTTTTACCCCATTGCAGTGCGTGGGATCGAAGCACAAAATAGCCCAGGAGAGTATCCCCAGGTTTGATTGATGGCTGTCCCTGTGCCAGATGCAAGCTATGCCTAAAACTTGACATGAGCCTCCCATTTCTGAGGAAACACAGTGTCATATGCCATGTTTTTCTTTGTTGGTACAGTTCTGATTCTACCACGCAAGCCACTTCATTTTAATAAACTTTCCACATTCCAAAATCAATATTTTGTGCTGCCTATGTTAACCACTGGGGTCAATTAGCAGCTTCATTTTAAAAACTAGAAAAACAAACAAACTCTATTTTATAATATAATTGGTATTTTGAGGGAAAAGGCTCTGAGAAAAATTTGTGAGGTTTTATCAAATCCAAAATAAAACAAGTTAAAAGAAACTTACATCATAAGCAATCAAAAACATATTATTGCTCCTCAAATCCAAATTATAACATGAATCTTTTACTGCAGGGAAGAATAGAGGAATTGTGGCAGAAAAATGAAGGCTAGAGAATTTAGCTTTGTGGTTTTTTTAATTTAACTTTTAATATGGGGTAAATTTGATTTGAAAGAAAACATATATAAAAGTATTTCATTTATACTCCAGTTATGCATGGGATTTCTATGTGCATTTTTTCTAAGTGCACCTTGACCTACCTCAGTTCATCCTCAGTACTAGACATGGGCATGATTTGAAGGGTACTAGAAATATCCCACACCCCAAAATAATTATCTTTGTACTTTGGTACAAAAACATATCAGAGCAACCCCTAGAGAGAATCTTCCTAGAATTCCATGACTGGTAAATTTCCCTGTCACCACCTTATGGACCAAGGCTTTTTCTTTTTATTATCCTTGAATGTCTCTAGCTTTCTCTGCTTTCTGGCTCCTGTTATTTCCATCCAGTCAGTCACTTGGGTTTTAACATGACATTGTTCTGCAGTGAGGAAATTTCAGAATATTCAGAGTCACAGGAATACAGTGTGGCAACTTAAACCAGCTTTGATGCTTTTTAACTCACTAAACCCAATTTTAATAGATTGTTCCTCAAAATTCACTGCCAGGCCGGCTGGTAATTCAGCTTAGTCCTAGCCACCAGTTACTGCTTTCACTCCCAATTGAAGATAAAATGTTCTCTGCAACCTTCAGATACTGCTTGGGCAGTTGTATTTAATATTTGGATTCCATCCTAAAGCTCTTTATCAAATTTCTCATCTCAAGGTTCCTTCAGTCTGCTTAGATGAAGTGATTGAAGCTGCAGCTTCTTTTCAAGGCTTTTCTAGATAACTGATCTGTATAAAGCTTATGCCTTTCTCTCATTGGACTCTCCAAGCATCCTTACAACTTCCTGTGTCTGCTCCAGTTTCCCATGCTTCCTGAGCTTTTCCCAAGTGTTTCTCTAACTCACATCCAGATTTAATTCTATGCATCCTTTTCTCTCATAGTTTTATCTCTAGCCTTCTCCTGTCAGTATTTTCAGAACCTTAATCCTATACCACTTAGTACAACATAAAACCCATTTACATCTCAATTACTACTGCCTCCATATAGAGAGGAGTACTCTATCCTTAAATCCACACACTCATTGAGGGAAGAATTATCTTTTTGAATCACAAGTTTTAATCAACCAAAACCTGGTTAGCAACAACAATTACTTTACAACTGAGCACCTGATTGAGATAGGAAGGTCTTACTATAGGGCATGGACTAGAGCCAGGGAGTAGAGATGCTGAGGAACTGCATAGAAGAGTGCAGTAATTCATTAAGGCTCCAAATAGGATATAGCTATCCTATATATAATTATATATCCTATATATAATTTGGGGATAAAGTCGAGGAAAAGTTAACTTGATATTAAAACTAATAAAAATTAGATGCATCTGCAGAAATAACTCCCATTAAGTGGTTTATAAACAAGCTCAAATAGAGCCACTGTCTCTTAGTCCAATTAAGGAAGTCACTGGATTTTTCAGAAAGCTGTAGTGTACTCAGTGATATTGTCAAATGCCTCAAATTACTGTTCTGCTGCCATAAAGGAGGAGAAAAGAAATGCAAGAAAACAAATTAATACTAGTTTTACCGAGCCTTTCCAGAGGGAAGGGCACTTTCACTTCAGAAGACCAATGTCAATGTCTACGTAAGAATACACCTAAAATAGACCAGGGCAAGCTACATCTAATTTTATAAAAATAGCGAGTAATTATATCTAACTATTTTTGTTGTAATTATTTTCATCAAGTGTTGTAGTAGGCAGAAAGAACTAGCAAGAAGAGTGCATAGGAATGTCATGGAGAGGAAAATAATGCACATTTATTTAGTTCAAGATGGAGAAATATATTCCCAAATGGAAGTTTTCAAGAGAGATGCATCTCAGGAGTGGGTGAACAGAAAGAAAAGCTGGAGAAAGGCAAGGGTGACCTACTGATAAGAGAACGTTACGATGAGACATAATCACAGGGAGTGCATCTGTAGATAAATGCTGAATCTGAATGCTTGAGCGAAGAGGAAAATTGAAAGAAGATGTCCCACGGAGAGGTTGCCATAGTAAGCATTTTTCCAAATGAAGTTGATATTTTGTTTTGTCAAGTGATGGAGGGGTAAGCATTTATGAGTATAACCCGTCAAATGAAGTAGGAGATAGGGAATAGAATGGGATTCGTTGGATGGGTCAAATCAGCTATAAAGACACATGGTGTAAATGCTGCTAAAACTTTGTTACTAATATAAGGTGAGAAATAAATTCCCAAATTTTAGTCTTTGAGTTCTACCTTCATCATCTTTGCCATATTCTCATACCATTATTATCTGCTTAATATAATTCTTTAAAACAATTTTTTAAAAATCTTTATACTTTAGCTTCATTCTAAGCCACAATATCTAGGACACCAGGAGTTTGATAAGCTAGTTAAGTCTTTTGCTAACACACATTAACATAAATGCATAACCTTAAAAAATAAAAGCTCTTCACCTGGGTAAAAGCTAAAATCAACCAATATACTACTGGTGATACCAAGATCCCATTCTGAGAAACCCTGAAGTATATATTGTTTGTCCACAGTAATATTGTAGTTCGGAATGCAGGAAGGGAAGGTATTAAATGCACTTAGGACCCACTTCACTTTTGCTTCAGACTTGATCTTGCTTTTGTTTGTTTGTTTGTTTGTTTGTTTGTTTGTTTGAGACAGAGTTCCTTTGTCGCCCAGGCTGAAGTGCAATGGCATGATCTTGGCTCACTGCAACCTCCACCTACCGAGTTCAAGCGATTCTCCTGCCTCAGCCTCCCAAGCAGCTGGGATTATAGGCACGTGCCAACATGCCCCGCTAATTTTTGTGTTTTCAGTAGAGATGGGGTTTCACTAAGATGGCCAGGCTGGTCTTAAACTCCTGACCTCAGGTGATCCGCCCCTATCAGCCTCCCAAAGTGCTGGGATTACAGGCGTGAGCCACAGCACCCAGCCTCTCAATCTTGCTTTTTTGAGAGAAAAAAAAGCAGGAAAAAATAAAGTATCACTAACTTCCTCCTACATGGATGACTCCAGGGCTTATTTTAAGTTATTGAAACTGCTGGATTACTAGAAGTATAAGCCCTCTAGAGGAGCAGCAATTTGATAACTGGGCTTTAGATTAAGAGAAAAGCATGATCTTCTCTGATATGGGTACAACTGTAGGTCCTGATAGATTCTCCTAGATAGATACTCTGAATATACTTCTATCAGGGCTACAAAAGAGAAAAGCTATATGGGAATGAACAGGTACCTATTGAAAGACAGACCTCTTTGAGGAAAACCAACTAATATTTATGCAAGTACACTCATACTGTGAGTTAAGAGAGGCAGGTGAAGATCCCTCCTCCCTGGACCCATCACACACCCTTCTACTGTTTTCACCATAGCGCAGCACCAACAATTTGTTCTCTCAAGTGGATTTACCACTAAGAGAAAGAAGTTGTAGCAAATAGCCAATACTGGCATCTGGGGAGATATAAATTCTGCCCCCCATAAGTTCTGATACTGGCCTCCTGACTTATAAAGCATCCTTTTGTGAGTTAAGTTAGAATGAATGTGTTCCCCCTAAACTTGCACACTTTGTAGGAAGTTAAAAAAAAAAAAAAATCTAGTTTTTCAGCCCACAAAGCTAAAAGTCAATGGTTCCTCCACCAAGAAAACTTACATCACTTGTATTTGGGGCCCAGTCTAGTCAGAGGGATGTGCTTTCTTTGAAACTTCAGTAAGTACAATAGATACTAAAGACAAACTTAATCTCTAGTCTAATTTTCCAAAGGTTGGCCTTGTCTATTGGATATCATTATGAGGGCAGTCCTACTACATTTCAAGGCTATGACTTATATCTTACTGGTGGAGGAGGCTCTGTCATGATATTCAATGAAAGCTATTCATTAATGGAGCTGTTTAAGAAATAAAATGAGTTTAGGTGGTAGCTAAAGTATTTTCAACATAGCAAAGAGTGGTTTCTGCTACTAGTCTTCATTTGGTAAGACGCTTGGCACCTTGTCCTTGAAGGTGTCTGTCTATCTTCCAAGTCCAAGGGATATGCTGACCTTCTTGTTAAATTGTATTTTTCTCACTTAGCTCATCAGTTAACATTCTCTGTTAATTAGATGCTAAGAGGACAATGTGAGGTCTAGGTAGCAGAACTCAGGACCAACATCTAATTATATAGTATTGAAAACAAAAAGCCTTTGGCACTAGGTAAGTATTCTCTGGAGCAGATTAGTGCATAAACTATATTCCTTTTCAACATTTCATTTCAGTTAGTCATGTTGAAAACTTCACATAAGTATTTGATGTCGTAAAACTCTTAGAAGAAAACATAATGATAAATCTTCAGGGCCTTGGATTTGGCAATGAATTCTTAGATATGACACCAAAAGCATGAACAGCAAAAGAAAAACTAAATTGGACTTTTTCAAAATCTAAAACTTTTGAGCATCAAGGGACATTATCAAGAATTTGAAAAGACAGCTCATATAATAGGAGAGAATATTTGCAAACCGTGTATCTGACAAAGGAATTATTTCCAGAATATATTCAGAACTCAACAATAGAAAGACAAACAACCCAATTTAAAAATGGGCAAAGAGGCCAGGTGCAGTGGCTCACACTTGTACTTATAGCACTTTGGGAGGCCAAGGTGGGTGGATCACAAGGTCAGGAGTTCAAGACCAGCCTGGCCAACACAGTGAAACCCCATCTCTCCTAAAAATACAAAAATTAGCTGTGTGTGGTGGCAGGCGCCTGTAATCCCAGCTACTCGGGAGGCTGAGGCTGGAGAATCTCTGGAACCTGGGAGGCAAAGGTTGCAGTGAGCCGAGATCGTGCCACTGCACTCGAGCCTGCATGACAGAGCTAGACTCCATCTCAAAAAAAAAAAAAAAAAGGGCAAAGAACTCGTATAGACATTTCCCTAAAGAAGATATGCAAATGGCCAACAAGCACATGAAAAGATGCTCAACAGTGTTAGTCATTAAGGAAATGCAAGTCAAAACAACAATGAGATGCAACTTTATATTTAATTGAATGGCTACCATTTTCTTTAAAAAGCAAAATAAGCATTGGTAAGGATGTGAACAAATTGGAACACTTGTATGTTGCTGGTGGATACGTAAAAGGGTGCAGCTGCTGTGGAAAACCGTGTGGTTGTTCCTCAAAAGGCTAAACATAAAATCACCCTATGACCCAGCAATTCTATTCCTAGGTATATAGACAAAAAAAAATTAAAATAAATACTCAAACAAATTCTTGTACATGAATGTCTACAGCAGCACTTAGTCACAATAGCCCAAAGGTGAAAACCACATAGATGTCTGTGAATGAAAGAATGGCTAAACAAAATGTGGTATATGAACACAATGGAATATTATTCAGCCATAAAAAGAAACAAAGTACTGATACATGCTGTGACATGGATGAACCTCAAAAATGGTATGCTAAGTAGAAGCCAAACACAAAAGTTCACATATATGATTCCATTTAGTTTAGATATCCAGAATATGTAAATCCATAGAGACAGAAAGCAGATTAGTGGTTGTGTCAGGCTGGAAGGAGAGAATAATTTTGAGTGACTGGGTTTTCTTTTCTTTTTCTTTCTTTTTTTTTTTTTTTTTTTTTTTTGTAGAGACAGAGTCTCACTCTGTCGCCCAGGCCGGAGTGCTGGAGTGCTAGAGTGCAGTGGCACAATCCCGGCTCACTGCAACCTCCGCCTCCTGAATTCAAGCAATTCTCCTACCTCAACATCCCAAGTAGCTGGGACTACAGGCGCACGCTGCCACGCCCCACTACTTTCTTTTGTATTTTAGTAGAAACTGTTGCCCAGGCTGGTGTCAAACTCCTGAGCTCAGGCTGCCCAAAGTGCTAAGATTACAGGCGTGAGCCACCACGCCTGGCCAATATGTACAGGGTTTTCTTTTGGGATGATGAAAATGTTTTGGAACTTGATAAGTTAGTGGTTGTAGAACATTGTGAATATATAAAATGTCACTGAATTGTATACTTTAAACTGGACAATTTTATGTTATGTGAATTTAACCTCAATTTAAAACAAAAAGCAGTTGATGGTTGTTATTGAATGATCTGATGTACAAATTTGAAGCCAGAATCAGCGAACAATTGATGGAGAATTGGTTCAGAACAGGTGGCATTAACGAACTAGACTGGCTATCTGAAGTGACTGCGAGATCATGGGGAACTTGATAGTGTCAGATGACAAGGCTGATAGATACATGGCATGGCAGCTGATAGCTTAGAAACTATAGAAGTACATCTACTATTCTGTGGAGTACTTATTAGGACCAGACAGAGTCCACAAAAAAGGTGCTTTGGAAGAGTTGTACCTCATTCTACTAAAAACAGAGGAGCCTGTCAAGAGAGCGAGTTCTATTTTGTATCTATTCAGTACAAAATTGAGGTAGAAGAACTAAGAATCCTTACAGAGAGGACATGCTTTCCGCTTTATAGAAGTCAGTTTCATTACCTTTCAAAGAAAATGCATTGATATGATAAGCCACCTGAACCCTGCCCCTTCATGGTCTGTAATCGGCCTCATTTCCAAACTGGTTAAAAGTTATTATCACCTGGAGGATGATTTTTGAGCTGTGTTACATGCACACCTTGATAATGAACTGTTTGCATGATACCAAACTATCACTTCTTTTTCATCCTTTCGAAAAGGTCCAGCTTACTTACTGAATCAAAGAAAAGTTATAATGATTATTACAGATAGAACAATCTTACCTAAAATAGATAAGAAATGAAATGGAAAGTATTCACTTACCCTTTGGAGTGGGGGGTGGTTTTTAGACTGAAACTTAAAAACAAGTCTTGTCATTAGACTGTTTTCTTGGTTGTTAAGTATTCAGAAAATCAAACTAACACTGGCTTAAGCTGAAAGTAATTTATTTGTCTCTCATAATTAGAAGACAGGAGACAGCAGGTTGGATCTCCTGGTGAGTGATGTCCTAAAAGACCCTGGCCTTTTCTGTTTTTTCATTCCACCATCCTTCACCTTATTCTTTTGGACTCATGGTCACAATATGGTCACCACAGTAAAAGGTATCAGGTTCACATTTAAGGCATAAAGAAGAGGTGGGGGAAGAGGTAGTACCAACAACATCTGTTCCTCTATTAAGAAAGAAATGCTTTCCTAGAAAAAGAAACCTCACAGTAGACTTCTGCTTATGCCACATTGGCCAGAACAGGTTAACATGGCCACCCCTAGGTGCAAGGGAAGTAGAAAAAAATATATTCAGCATTTTCAGCCTCTCTAGTGGAGGACTGCAGATAGAGAAGAGGGCTGGGAATAGGCTTTAGGCTGGCCAGCTTTCACTATTTACCACACTTTTTCTTGTACAAATGTAAAAGAGATTCTTAGATGAAGAAATAAAATAACTAATTTTAGGCCTAATAAACAAGCACATGAACAATGTTTTGATTTTTATTTCAGCTGTCAACCTAGGAAGTACGTAGTGGCTTAAGTTTCACTACATCACAGGAAAAAAGAAAACTGACATTCTCCCCTTAATGATTTGTGGCCTTACTTTTCAGGTCCTAAAGATCTTGATGTATATTGATCTATTTGGTTTTACTACATTTAAGAGAAAGACACTGCGGGTTGGGATTGGGGGAGATGAGAAACAAGCTACATGATCATTTACTCACCTAAATTTAGAACTTTAAGGGGTCACGATTTGGAATCCAGGATATTTGGTAAGACACTCTTTCTCTACTATTCTCCCTACTTTTAAATGTCCAGTTAAATACACGCACACACGCACATGCAAAGTGATATAAACATAGTCACCACCAGCATAGAAGAAAGCAATTTTCTAAACGTTGGCCTGGGCAAATTAAAGTTGTGACTGAATCCCCAACGTCAGGAAAATTATTATTTCCCTGGGGAATACAAATCTTTTAAGTTATCACACCTAAAAACTGGATTTATGCAGCAATATTTCAGGGAACAGTGGTCAGATTTATGACATAAAATTCATTCAATTTACAAAATAATCCAGCTTCTTCTTTGTTATCCACAGAACCTATCTTACCCGACCAGACAAAATAAGCTTAACCTTGACAAATTTTCTCCCTGCAGCAAATGCTTGCATCAACTGGCAGATTTTCCCGGCTGTGTATTTGTAATTACTTTCTGAATTTTGAAGAACAGATTAAATGACTACATAAGGATCTGAATATTACCATCCACAAATCTTTGTGCTAACTGATTACTATGAGTTGTTATTAAATGGGTTTTCCATGTTTCATAAGCATTTCCTGTGCTGGTGCAGCTTTTGTGATACACCATATTGCCTCTGACAAATGATTCAAAAAATAAAATATTAGCTTTAAAGTAAATGAAGCCACCTATGTGGCAGAGTAGATTTCAAGGAAGATTTTTAGAGTATCCTAGGGGGAAGAACTTTAAAAACACATTTTCCAAGGGAAAAAAAGCACATAAATGTTAAAATAAATTTTACCAAAGGAACAAAAGCCTTTATAGAATTCAACATTTATAGGTTTAACATTTCAGCTTTAAAAACTTGGGTTACAACTGTGATAGAAATTATCTGTAAATACCACTTACAGGCAAAATATATTCTCTTATACTAGGTTGAAATGGTCTTCTAATCAGCTAGCCAAAGGGCACAGTTTATCTCTATGGCAACCATCTTTTTCATTTATTGCAGCCTCTGAAGAAAGAACACACTGTATACAGCTGGGTAATGCAGTTGTCCTAGACTTCAATAAATTTGCTTTTCCATGCTATTTACAGATTTCTATCATATCTACAATCTTAGTCATTAAAGTTGAGAGATACACAGGGTCTTCATAAAGTTCTTCTACAGATATGTGGTAATATTAATCCCCTTTGACAAACTCCTACAGTACAATGCTTTATGTTTGGAAAGTACATTCTAATCACTTCCATTTATCTTCTCAATATCCGTAAGATGGAATAACTTCTGGACAGGGAAAGTGCTGGTTAATATGGAAGGCAGAGGAGGCTGCTGACCTTTCGCAGAGATTTTATAACAACAACAGGACGTTGAGAAGACAGATCATCTTGTCACAAATGCCATAATAAAGGGGACATCCAAGGACGCCAAACTGAGAACCTAATGTTGGAACCCAGGAAAAGAGTTAGACCTACTAACTTTTGAGTGCAGAGAGAAAAGCCCGTGATTGTTGAGCTTAGTGTGCTGGGCACTGGTATTGCAGTTTACATACTTAATTGTCACTGAAATCTCATAACAGTCCTGTAAAGAAGCTATTATTTCCCTCATTTTTCAGATAAGGACAGGAGGTTTACGGAAATTTCTTAATAAGGGTTAGGTATCTTTTCTGCTATTATCCTTTATGATATTTGATGAATGATGACCATTCATTCACTCATTCTTGTATTCTTGCTACAAATATTTGATGTACAACTATTTAATGCAAGGCACTGTGCTAGTCATTGAGTAAACCAAAATAAACAAGGCCACCATAAGTCCTACCCTCATAGAATTAACTTTGCTAGTCTGTATGGCCCAGAGTCTGTGTTCAAAATGATAATAGCAAATACTTGCATAGCATGCATTATATACAGGTGCTGTTCCGTTTGACATATATTAATTCATTTAATTATCCTAACAACCCTTTAAGGTAAGTATTTCTACTGTCTTACAAATGAGGAAACTCTGTCATGACTAGAGGTTGAGCAATCTACTTGAGTCACACTTGTTGTCATTGGCAAAGTCAGGATTTGAACTCAAGGTCTAACTTGAGGGACCACTATGTTAATTACTATACCATTCCACCTCTCCAAAATGGATTGTTGAAATAGGTTGATTAGATACTTCTCTCACGACCCTCAGGGCTGTAGGATGTTAAATGTGGGATATTTTTCTCTAAAGGAATTTGAAATGAGAAAATAGTAACATAATATCTCCTCAGGGCATAGGCAAAAGAGGGAGTTTTCGTGGATGTGACAAAGTAGAGAGGTCAGGAATTGGAGAAGACAAATGAGGATAAGACAGGCATAGTCCATGTCCTCTTAGGGCTCGCAGTTAGCAGAGAAGTGCCATGGTATTATGTGACAAAGACATACCCGCCCTGTGGGGTCAGGAGAGTTTCCTCTGAGAAAATGATGTTTGAGCAGACCTGAAGAATGCGAGACAAGCCGTGAGGGCAGAGGAGACATTTGTGGAAGGTCTCAAGGCAGGAGAAAATAAAACGTCATCAAAGAACTAAGAGAAATCCACCACAGACATAGAGGAGGAGTGTAGCATGAGATGGAACCCAAGATGTTGATGGAGAGGGTAGAGCCTTGATAATGCAGGTTAAAAACTTGGACTTTATTATAATGGCAATAGCAAGCCAGTGAAATATTTTTTTAAGAAGAGAGTTGTGAGAGAAATTTGCTTTTTAAAAAGATCACTTTGGTTAAAGAGTGGAGAACAAATTAAAAGGGGGCAAAATGTGCATTAAAAGACAGATTAGGGAGCCATTGCTATAGTCTGAATGAGAGATGATGGTGAGCTAGATTGGGGTGTTGGCAGTGGTGATGAAGAGAAGAGGAAAGATTGAACGATGTTTAGAAGATGTTTAGGACCTTGTGACTTGAGGAAGTGACAGCCAAGGACATCCAAAGGTATAAGTCTACTGTCTGGGTAATAACTAAGTGAACCAGTAGAAAAATGCTATTGTGTTGCAGAGCAGGTAAAATGTATGGCTGCTGGATGAGAGTCAGGGATAGATGGCCTGAGATGACAGAGGGGAAGAATGTTGATGGTTGTTGGCAGAGTCTGCAAGTTGGGGGGTCCCCTACAGCTTCTTTGGCACTGTCAAATATACTTCTTAAACATTTTACTAAAATTCATTTCGGCTATCTGGTGCAGATTTACTGCTCAAGACAGAATTTAAAGAATAGAGAATTTGAAGAATGGAAATAGTTATTAGTACATTGATATATTAATCAATTATAAATATAATACAAATATAAAGAAAATAAAAATATTTTCTTCATCGAAACTCAAATCAACTTTAAACTGAAGTCTCCTTTACTTAATAAGTCATCACTGCTGACATTAGTACTCTTCTACTTGACTTCCTCTGGAAAGGCAGTTCACAACCTACCTGAAATCACCTTATGAGAGATTATTTGTAAGACCACTGTTTGACTCGTGGCATACATAAATATATATATTATATATATATAAAATACATAAAATATTTTATATATTATATATCTTAATATATCATATATATTTTTTATATATATATATATATTTTTTTTTTTTTTTTTCAGAGAAAGGATCTCACTCTATCGCCCAGGCTAAAGTCCAGTGGTGTGATCAGAACTCACTGCAGCCCCAAACTCCTGGGCTCAAGCAATCCTCCCACCTGAGCCTCCTGAGTAGCAGCTAGCACTACAGGCATGCCACTACACCTAGGATTTTATTTTCTTTTGTACAGACAAGGTCTTATTATGCTACCCAGGGTGTTCTCAAACTGCTGGCCTCAAGTGATCCTCTGGCCTTGGTCTCCCAAAGCTCTGGGATTAGACATGAGCCACTACACCAGGCCCCTATATTTTCCAATGAACAAACAAGATACAAATTGTGGATAAATTTCCAAACCAGTTCACAAGAACTTATTTTAAGCCTTAATGTAATTAGAATAGGAATTTCTTTTTTTTTTTTTTCCTTTCTTTTTTCTTTTAAAACTGACAAAGACAATAGAATAGGAATTTCTACATGTTGCAAGGGCAGGTGGCAGAGGCTGAATGCTATTGTGTTGCGGGGCAGGTAGGCTGTATGACAGCTGGAGAAGGCAGGGATTGACGGCTTGAGATAACAGTGGGAAGAATGTTGGTGGACCTCTTCATGCTGAAGAGATCCATCACAATTATTGAATAAACTCAATTGAGCAGATCATGTGGTAGATGCTGTTTATGTGCTGAGAAGTTAACAATAAACAATGCAGTCCCCTGTAGTCTAGTTGAAAATAAGGGACTGAAGGTAGGAAGTTGTGACAAGAAGGTTTCCATTCCTCTTCTATTTTTCCTCATTTCTTTATCCTAAGAAGTGGAAAGCAGAAATTGGGCATGGAATGTAGAATAGTGAAATTTACTAAAATAAAAATGTGACAGGCTTTCCTTCCTGCCCCTTCCCCCCTTCCCAGATGCTGACTAAAGTTTTCCCTTCCTTTGTGCTCCTTCTTTCTGCAGAATCCCCCCTCCTTCGCCAACTGGGGCTAGCTAGTGCATCAGTGGTAGGAATGTGGGAAGGGGCAGGAGATGAGAAAAAAAAAAATGGTCTTGGGAAGAACAAGACATAGTTACCAAGAAAAAAGAAAGAGAGAGAGAGAAGGAAATGTACAGCCCCAATAGGAGGAAAAAAATTCCTATCCAAACCAGAAGAAGCAGTTCATATGCAAGATACTCAGATCAAGATAGTACAGGGCTTTACCTTCTTTGCAGCATTCCCCACCAATCATTTTTTTAAGAAAAATAATTATCAGGAAGGCAAGATTTACTTAAGAAAAGCTAATTAATTAGAACCCTCTCTAATGTAACTTCTAAAAGGTAGGTTTCTAGTTAATTAATTGGCCAAGGACTATACACATCTAGGTTACAGCATCAGAAATTGACTTTTGCTAACTTCAGTAGAAAAGGAATTTGTTGCAAAGGTATAGAATGGCTCAAAGATTGGACAGAAAGGCTGGATTTGAAGGCTAGAAATTTGATAGGGGCCAGGGAAGGTGAGGGAGAAGGAACCAGGCCAAGGTCCTACTGCAGGAATGGTCTGTTTGGGATGTCTCAATGGACATGACTGCCACTGCTGTAACTAGATGCATCTCCCTGTCACTTCAAAGCTGTCTCTGTCCACTGGCTTCACTAACCCCAGATGCAACATCCTGGGCAGGAACACCCAATTGGCTTTGTCCCTAAGGGAGTGGGGAAAGGCAGTCTCTGGCTGCATCATTTCCAAGAATTACATAGTACAGATTCCATCAAAATAGATGCTGTGCAGCCAGGGAAAGGACAAATGTTCATGCACACTGCTTATGATAATTTATAAAAGTAGTATGGTAATAAAGGGGTAGAATTTCAGCCAAAGATTTCAGAAATGTTTTTAAGGGCAGCAAAGGAGCTCTGCCCATGAGTTACCTCCACTGATGGAGGTAACTCAAATAACAAACACCACTCAGGCCTAGGCTTGACTTTGATGCTTAGATCTTGAAGCAGATATCTTTGTCAAGATTGCTACTTGCCTAGGGCACAGCACTGTCTCATTAGAAATCCTCAGCTCTAAAGGTGTGGGTGTGCCCACCTTCATATACCCATTTGACATAAGACATGACTGAATTTCAGAGGTGTTTTGCCCTACAATCACTTACTAGGGGCATAATTGATTATTACAGAGTACCAACAGATTTGGAGCAATTAATTTCTTCTACCTTATTTACTCTAACTTAAGCAACACGTGGCTAGTAAAAGTATTTTAAGATATGTATTTCCTCTAGAACATATTTCACATTTTTTTCTCATAAAATGAATAGTGATTTGAAAGTCCCAGATGGATAAATAGGAAATTTCTTTGTTACAGCTGAAAGTGAATTCATTCATTATAAATCAGATTGGATAATACTATCCAAAGCTTCATATTTCACCTGGAAAGAAATCTAATTAACAAGATTGCTTTTTACAAATTAATTTCCTGACCTATTTTCCTATAGAGTTGAAACTAAACTCAAATATATTTGTTCTAATTACTGAGTACTTATATTCGAGCTTGAAACTCTTATATTTGGGATTCTATATGCTGTAATAACACACATAAATCCAAGTGAATTTTAAAATTAAAATTAGAAATTTTGAGAATAGCTTTGCGGAACATGTATTGTCATGCCAAACGCAATATTTGGGCTTATCTTCCTCCCAATTCTAGTTGTTTAAGGGAACTTTTGTGTGATGTTTTCATTAATAAGTCCTTGAGGGAAACAAGTTTCTTCATAAGGAAGTTCAAGGTGTTAAACCCAACAAAAACCTTCAGAAATGATGCAAAGCGAGGCTTCCTGAATGTGTTAGCTGGAGAGCAACACTTCTTTATAAAGCTTCTATTTCATCCCTGCTAAAGTGAAGATAAAATTCCCTTTGAGATAATTATGAAGTCTGCAAAATTTGTGTTCTTCTCGGGTGCAATGCATGCTAAGACCTCAGCTCTTGCTTGGCCAATTAAGGGTTGCATTTACCAGGAATGTCTGCAGTACTCTCAGCAGTGTGGTTTTGCAAGTTTGGGCAGAATTCAGGGGTTCATCTGTGGTTGGCCAGAGCACAGAGGGAGGGTTCTGTGTGGTAGTTCAATTTAGGAACCAGGAAAGACATATACCAAAGTGTCCATTATGCCAGTAATAAGCCAGGCATGGCTGGCAGCCATGAGGAAGCAGATTTGGTAGGAGCTAGTCAGGGTTCCATGACACTACTCAACATAGGGGCTCACGGTGGAGCCACTTGGAGAAAAAATGGCAATTGGGGTCTACACCCAGACCTGGGAGACACGGAGGGTCTAGGGAGCTTAACTGGATTCCAAGCCCTCATTATACTTATTTCATTCAGTAGCACCAGAGGCAAGACTGAGCCTATGAGCTGTTTTTTGGGGTGTATATCAGGAGGCCTAGAATTATGGATCTAGGAAAACAGGCAGTGGAAATAAAGTTAACATTTGCCCCTCTTCCAGTGCCCTTTATTGACTCAAGGCCACCTGTGCTACTTACTCCTTAGTTTCTTCACCTCCCTCCCCATGTGAAAATACTGATTTGGTATTGCTATTTATTTTGATGATTAACTGATATGTACTAAGCATTTTATAGGCTTGCCTACCCATGGCTCATTTTGAAGACCCCCTACTTCTAGCCCAAGCTAAGACAGCTGTCAAAGGTAGACATCTGAAAGCTGCTAACCAGGGCCTGTGATGGAACACTGCTACAAAAGACCCTTCCCCTAAATATACATTTCTAGCTAAGTTTTCTTATCTTAGGAACTGAAATTGAAAGACAGAGAGGTAAGTGGATAACTGATGGGGCACTGGAACTGCAAAGTGATGTCAAGTCAGTCTGGGGCAGCCATTTTGGGACATGAAGAGCTGAAGCTGTGGAAGAGTAGAAATTATGAGCAAGGACGAGATAATTAGTAGAGAATGCACAGAATAGAGGCACAAAAAGTCTCATTTTTGTGACTATCTAGTGTCCAGCTCCAGAGTCCCGGATGTCTGGCCCAGCTGTATTGGGGTTCCTGTACTTGGGTTTCTGTGTGAGATTCCTGCTCACAAACTGCTTGAAATGCCTTAAGGAAAATATCATTCCCTGTAACAAAATGATCCCCAGTCTACAAGAAAACTATTTACTCAACTAACCATTGTATTTTAAATCTTTGTGTTCAATTGCAGTAAAGATGTTTTATTCACTGAAGGCAGAAGAGGGAATCATAAAATCATCCAGGCCTATTTTTAAAGCTAGGCCTATTTTTAAAGCTGGCCCTACAGATAAAACTGATTTTCTCCTTGGGTGGATGAATTACGGTGGGTAAAGAGCAGAGTATATATATGTGTGTGTGTGTGTGTGTGTGTGTGTGTTTATGTGTATTACAATGTATATATTTTGCTGCTGGCTTGCCCTCTGTTCCTTTCGGTATGCACGGGTATGTGTGTACACCTGCTGTGAGCCTACTTTCTGTCGCTGCTGGCTGATCTTGTCATGGTCCCATCCAGCCACAGGATTTGCAGCACACTCAGCTCTGGCTCCGTGCCTGCATTTCTCACACCCACCTTCATTTTTACCTAATACTTGCCCTTTCTTATCCTCTGCCCTAAGACCCCCTAGATCTATATTTTGTGCTTTCTGATCCATTAATCTTAAGCACCCTAATGAAAGTTCTATCCCGTAAGTTGCTTATCTCTCTGGAGAGTATTAGCCCAAATCTTATAGTTGACCCTTAAATGACATGGATTTGAACTGCACAGCTCTACTTATGCATAATTTTTTTTTCAAACAGATAAAAAATACAGCATTCATGGGATGTGAAACATGCATATACAAAGGCCCAACTTTCTCATACCCAGGGGTTCCACAGAACCGACTTTGGGGACTTGAGAATGTATGGATTTTGGTATATGCAGGACAGGATTGTAGGGTCCTGGAATCCATCCCCCATGTATACAAGGGACAAATGTATATTATTTGACCTAAGATAATGAATTTCTGATACAGATTGCTGGAAGTTTCTTTCATTAATAGTGCCATATCTCAATGACGGATCACAGATTTTGAAAACAGCCCTACTGTATTTCTACTCACTCATGCAATATCCCAGAACCAAATGGTGTTTGATAAATGCCATTCACCTCTGAAGGGCTTCTTTCCCCAGCAGGAAGTCAGGCTTTCCTCTTGGGCACTACTATAGTATCCTGCTAAGACATCATAATGTACTGCAATTACTTGTTTTCATGTTTATTTCCTTTGAGACTGAGCTCTTTTAGAATCTTTTATAGATTCAGTGCACAGTACTGAGACTAAATATGAATTATAATAGGACCTTCCTTTTGTGGTTCTTAGGAAAATTAAATTAAGTGCATGTAAAGCATTTGCAGTGTTGTAGATGTCCGATAAACGTTAGCTGCAATTGTTACTAGTATTAATTTAATAAAACTTGTGCCCTTACACCCAGGTTTGTGTCTTGGCTATCTCTGTGGATGGTGTGTCATGCAGAGACAGGGAACACAGGAGATGAAATTTAGGGGTTGGAGCAAAATAATGAGCTCATTTCTGGATACTGGCTTCAATGCTTGTGAAAACATCTGGCCATGAAGCTGGTATTGCCTTTGACTTAAAAAGGCACCTAGCTAGGACTCAATACATGTGGACTAAATGAAAAAATGCTCATTCAATAAATCATTAATTCATCCAGGTTCCTGGCCCTGACTTAATCTATTTAAATAACTTTAAGGGAAGGGAATCAAAGCAAACAATGTTTAAAATGTATGCGCCATTAGCACTATTAGGAGTGTCACAATACCCCAAAACTAGAAAACACTGATCCATGTTTCAAAATCCCTGTCACTGGAATTAATTACTGATTTGGTATTTTCTAATATGGGACTTTAAGGCCCTGTATGAATTACTGATGTTCACTGGGTAGCAATCAATTTTGAATTTATTGCTCGAACATTCAAGCTGACCACGAATGTTCCCTAAGATGTCTTGATTTGCTGATTAACTCTTCTTGCCCATGATAATCCTTAAGTCTTTTCTCTTCCTTTTCTCTAAAAATACGATGATGAATGGGGAATATAAAAGAACAGATTGTATAGCAACCTATTTTCTCTGGGTCCATCAAAGAGAAGGGTCAAAACAGTGACCAAGTGGCAAGACTTAATAACAAAGCATTTGATGTAACTTTTCTTACCTGAAGGGCTACTGTAAATCCTTTGTATTTACTTATGTTTCTTCATTTCCATTAGTAACCCTTTCATGTTGCCACCATCCTTACTTTCTTTCTCAGGATTCTACCCTAACAACCTCAGTCCTGAAAACATATCTGTGCATTTTATTTCATAAGATTTTACTCGTAAAGTTGCATTTCAAAATGATCAAAACCATGCTCCCATTTCTAGACGAGTAAGACTTTAATTACAGAAAACAGCTCAGGTCTTTAACCAGTCAGGTTCTGTTGTGTGAAAGTCACTGAGACATCACTATGGAAACCACAGGTTGTAGCAGGAGGTAGTGCCAGTGACTCAGCAGGTGGAACAACTTCAAGGCAGTATTACCAAATGCCCTGACAAGATGCCAGGCAAACATCATACTACAGTTCATTCATTTTTTAGGTGGTATATAAACTGGGCTAAGGTACATTAGATTTTAGATAAGCCAAAACATGAGCAAGAAAAGCAGAAAAAGAGAAAGATCAGAGTTAAGTGGTGAAAGGGAAAGGTAAAAAAATAAATAAATAAATAAGGTAAACTTCTAATCTACCAACTTTGTAAATCACTTGAAAACTGGCCCAAGTAACTGGAATTGATTACTCAAGGGAAGGCTTTAAGAGAAGGATGCTCTTTTCTGTTAGGCTTCTTCTCAGTGCCTGTAAAGGTTAACATATTGCTACATGATGAAACAGCTTTCCTACCTGGAATTATTTCCCCTTAATTAATTATAAGCTGCTCAAAATTTGCAGTGGAAGACAAAGAGGATGAGTATGTTTTGGTCCTTCAGGGAAAACGGCTACTGATCACACGACCAACCTCCACCTTCTGAGAGATGTACATGGAACCATGGAGGAGTTGCTCCCAAAACCTGCAAGAGACAGATCTATGTGGTGCAAAAAGGTGGATGTTGGCAGATCTAGAAATCTGGAACAGGAAGCCCAGCTGACTGGCAGTCCTAGATGCCATCCCTCTGGATTCACCACTACATTCGCTGCAAGGCCCAGGGCTGCTCCCTGCCTTGGATGGCACAGTGATGGTATGAGTGCAAGCAACAGAAACTCCTCTGGCTGGCAACTTTGGCTCGAGGACTCCCCATCAGCCTGGCCCAACCTTCTGTAGGACTGCATCAACAGTCTGAGATTCCTCCTACCAATCCTCCTTCCCTCTCTTATCACAGGTGTTAGGTTTACGGTAGTCTGAAGGCTCTCCCCGCCTACTCCTACTCCCTCCCCTTTGTCTTACACAAGTGAGTTCCTCCAATAAATCTCTTGCATGTCTAATACCATCTAGTCATCTGTTTCTTGAAGGGCTCAAACTGACAGAGGAGCTCACATTTATGGATCAGTATTTGCATATTCTTTGAAACCACACGCAAACTAACAGCAATATAGGTGCACAGGTGAACTTCGTTCACCCTAAGAATCAAGTAATTTGAGTCCTACAATAGATCATCAGGCTGGGCATGGTGGCTCACACCTCTAACCCCAGCACTTTGGGAGGCCGAGGTGGGTGGATCACCTGAGGCCAGGAGTTTGAGACCAGCCTGGCCAACATGGTGAAACCCCGTTTCCACTAAAAACACAAAAATTAGCTGGGCATGGTGGCGGGTGCCTGTAACCCCAGCTACTCGGGAGGCTGAAGCAGGAGAACTGCTTGAACCCAGGAGGCAGACGCTGTAGTGAGTCGAGATTGTGCCACTGCACTCCAGCCTGGGTGACAAGAGCAAAACTCAGTTTAAAAAAAAAAAATCATCAGAATTAAAAACTATGGTTGATCCCTTACCAGCCTTAAGAAAAATATATATCAGATATCCAAGAAAGCATTAAAAAAAGAAAAAAAATGCAGCTTAAGAAAGAAAATGTTACCAAAAGAGTTGAAATCTCCTGTGTACTGCACCCTGACTGCATCCTCCTCCCACTCTTAATTTTGATCTTTATCATTCCCGTGCATACTTCACATTTTTCCTATAAATGATAATGTACAGTCGGCCCTCCATATCTGTGGGTTCCTCACCCATAAACTCAACCAACTGTGGCTCAAAAGCATTTGGACAAAAGAAATTGCATCTGTACTGAACATGTACACTCTTTTTTTCTCATCATTATTCCCTAAACAATACAGTATAACAACTATTTATTTAGCATTTACATTGTATTAGGTATTATAAGTAATCTAGAGATGATTTTAAGTATTTGGGAGAATATGCAGAGGTTATATGCATATACTATGCCATTTAATACCAAGGACTTGGGCATCCTTGGATTTTGGCATCCATTGTAGGTCTTGAAATCAATCTCCCACAGATACAGAGTGATGACTGTATTCTTAACACATTCTTTTCTTTGGATTTTAAAATCTCTTCTTTACTTACAATTTCCTAAAATTTGGATTTATACATATTTATAATAAAGTTTACTAAGTTGATGATTAAAAAAAACCTATGTCACACAGCTATTTAGGATTTAGTGAGATTGAAAATTATTTACCAAAATTAGGCCACAGTTCCAATGCTGAAAGGAACTTTTAATATCTTAACTTGACCCAAATTAGATTATTATTTATAAAAGTTATATAAATGCAGGCTGATTGTTTTGAAAGAGTCAAAAAGCCAAATATAAGCACTAGAAATAAATTCAGCTGTAAAAAACTGACATCATTATTCTAAATGTTATGTGGAATCATAGGAAGAAACATTGCAATCATTATTCAAAGTAATATTAAAGATAACATAAGAGATGGTTTGGTCTTAAATGTCAATTTGAAGGTACAGTGTCTACAATAATGGATCAGAGAGAAAGAAAGTGTATCTGTAATAAAAACAAGAAAAAATGAGTTGCAAATACTGTATTCTACAATGAAAGAAGAATGCAGATTAAGGATAAAACAGATAGTCTTATCAACTAGGCCACCTTTAGGGATCATTTTTCAGGGTAGCTAAAAGGAATAACAATAAAGCTCTATACATATAACTAAAATGTCTGCAATTAATCTAGTACCAGCACTTTTATTTGTAGAGTTCTCAAATCAAAAGTAACAAATAATTATACATCAGGATTGTTAGGAATACCAATTATTTTACAACTGCCACTATATGTTTCTTCTTCTCTGACACAATTGGCACAGATCCAGGCTTGCTGTGTTTAATACGATTCACTTCCCTAGAAATAAAATAAACAAAATATAAGCAAGTTTATGAGAATTCATCTTAAAACTTTCTCAGAAAAATCAAAGCATTTTCTTTCACTAGAAAAACATCTATTTAAAAAAATAATTTCACAACGACAATAGGTGAAAGGAAGTTAGTACCAAGAAATCAACTTTACTTATTTAATTGCTTCTTATCCTATTTACCTAACAGGGTCCTTTACTAAGTCTAAAAACCTGCCACAGTTAATACAATTTCTAAAAGTGATTCTACCGCAACATCTACCCAAAGACAGAGAAATAATAGCCATTTGTATATTCTAAATGAAAAATAAAGACCTCTTAGAATTTCATGCATGACTTTAAGTATTTCAAAGAAAAGAATATTTCACAGGGGAAATGGTGGTAGTGGCAGTAGCTCTGCTCTATATCCAAAATGATAGATGTCATGTTATAATAAAGTATATTAGAAAACTTTTACTTAAGAGCTCTACTATAGATTAATTCTTTAACTTGGAAGTACACAAAATCTCTGAATTCCAGCTACATCAGAAATTATTTTTAAAACATTATTTACAATAATTTTTTAATATGAGCAAGTGTTTTCTTATTTTGGTAATTCATTTTCCTTGTTTGTCCTTTAAACATAATTCTCAAAAACAGGTAATTGAAATTCTCCCATTCTCAGATAGTCATTGCTTCCCTTTATCGGGAAAAGGAAAAAAAAATGGCCTTCTGGGCCGGGTGTGGTGGCTCACACCTGTAATCCCAGCACTTTGGGAGGCTGAGGTGGGCGATCACGAGGTCAGGAGATCGAGACCATTTTGGCTAACATGGTGAAACCCCGTCTCTACTAAAAATACAAAAAATTAACAGGGCATCGTGGCGGGTGCCTGTAGTCCCAACTACTCAGGAGGCTGAGACAGGAGAATGGCATGAACCCGGGAGGCGGAGCTTGCAGTGAACTTAGATTGTGCCACTGCACTCCAGAGTGAGACTCCGTCTCAAAAAAAAAAAAGGCCTTCTGTAGAAGTCTTCAAACACATCACTAATGTACCATTAAATAACAGCACATAAACTACTCCCTTGAATGGCAGTTGTTTGTTTTCGGTGAGATTAGAGCAGAAGTCAGAAAAGGGTAATAGATAGAGTCAAATGCCTCAAAACATACTTTCGTCGACGAGCTTCTTTCATGATGCGCTGTTCCTGAATCTGGCTGTAGATAGATTTTGGTAGATGTCGATGACGAGCTATACGTTTTATATGAGGATAATGCTGAAATTTCTCCTTCAATTTCTGGTTATAATCTTTGGCTGCTTTTTCTCGTGATGTAAGCTGAAAATACACATTTTAGTATCTTAATGAACAGTGTGTTGTTTTGCTTCAGTATAAAGAAACTAGAAAGCACCCTTTTCCCCCAAACCTAAACTTTTATGATATGCAACCAAAATTACCAATGTACTTCTACACTTTACAAGGTTATATTAGTAACACTAGCTCTGCAAGCACTGAATTTCCTTTTAGGCAACACACTCGCCATGTAGAATAGATGCCACCCAGTAGAAAGCAGCAGTGCTGAAGGAGTAGGGCCGTGTGGATCACTGAGTTGAACCTTCCCTAGGCATCAATAACATAGAAAAGCACCTAAATCACTCACTGAAAATTCTGGGGGTGGGTAGGGAGGTGAGTTAAACATAGTGAAACAGAGAAGTAAAAATAGGTATCCAATTCCATAAAAACTAGCCTTTGTTTAACAAATGTTAAGGATGATATAATTTAGAGGAACATTTAATGATGGACCTAGGCACAATGCAATACTTATCAATCATTAAACTTAAAACAGAATTGCCTCTGATTTTCCTATCAGGGCTAAGTAGGAAATAATTCACACTTACTCTTTACTTCTTAAACTTAGTATTTATTTCTAATATAAACACTTTGTATGTTTCTTATAGAAAATATGGGACATTTAGAAAAACATCAAGAACAAAACAAAATCAACCATAATCCCCTATCCTGGAGGTAACTAGCCAGTGATAACACCTGCTATTTTTTCATGGAATCTTTTTTAAAGTCTGAAGCTTTCTGTATTTATTAAACATTCCATTGTGTCTTTGATATTAAAAGATCTCCCAGGGACTTGCAGCCTTTGAGTTGCTGGATGACTATTTCTCTAACAAAAGAGATACAAGCTCTTAAGTTCTGAGCTTCTAGTTCCTGCATCTTCTGTCCCTACCTCAAGCAAAACACAAAATACCAATAAGACTCCATATTATCAAACATCTGAATTAATAAAGGTATTCTGAAGGTCTTAAATGTCAATTTGAATGTACAGTGTCTCCAATAGATCAGAATGAAACAAACAATTATCAATACAACCTTGTCCATTTATTGCTAACTTATTTTTTTATCACAGCTATGTCAATTTGATCAAAATACCCAAAAATACCAAAAAGTAAATTTTCACAATGTAATATCTAATAAAATTAGAAATCAGCTTTATGACAAAGAAAATGAATTCTCTTACCACACCCAATTTTTCAGAAGCATTAGCTTTCCAAAGGCGAATGTTCATTTCATCAGATCCACACATAATATACTTGCTGTCAGAAGTCCATTTTACACAGATAACATGCTGCATTCTCTTTGTGTGATATACCTCCCTATAGAAAAGGAACTAAGTTAAAACCCTTTGGATTTTGGTACAGATTTTCTTTGAGTAACCACTGCCTATTAAGTATCAGGATATCATTTCTGAGTCCTATAGGAGTATAAAATAAAAATTCAAATTATTGTCAATGCATTTTTATTGAACCCAACTAATAACGTTCTGTGTTAAGTGCTGGGGTATTAAACAAATCTCCGCTCTCAGAGACCTTACTATCTAGTAAGAGAAATAAATATGAACAAACTAAGCAAAATCAGATGTACAGAAAAGTTCACAGAATAAAAGCATAAAATGCAAACAAAATATGATGTTCAACTGAGGTAACTTTGTAACAATAAGAAAGGACTTGATCTTAAAAGGCCTCTTCCCCGTATCAAATCAATTCAGGTCAACACACTTTTTTCTCCCTTCATTTTACTGAAAAAGAAAGAAATGCAATGGTCTTCAAAGAGTACCTCCTGATATGCTGAATCTAATGCCAGAATTTTGTTTTGGTTAAATTGTTTAAAAAGCTTAATTAATTAGACCAGGCTGGCCAACATGGTGAAATCCTGTCTCTACTAAAATTACAAAAATTAGCTGGGTGTGGTGGCACACACCTGTAATCCCAGCTAGTCGGGAGGCTGAGGCAGGAGAATCACTTGAACCTGCGAGGTAGAGGTTGTAGTGAGCCAAGTTCATGACACTGTACTCCAGCCTGGATGACAGAGTGAAATTCTGTCTCAAAAAAAAAAAAAACAAAAAAAACCTTAATTAAAGTGAGTTGATGATTTACATGTGTGAAAAGAGAGGGCTACAGAAGTGTCTGATAAGTTGAGGTAGGAATCATTTAATAAGTGGAGATGTCAAATACCTATTAGGAAAGGCTGTGAAATATGCTGGCTAAATTCACAGGTGATACTATATTAGTAAGTGTTAAGAAGGGCATTAAAAAGCAAGTAAAATACAAGGTCAGAAAAAGTAAGATGAAACTTCTGGATAAATAAAATTTCTGTGTCTGGATTAAATTATTCAAAATGCAGAGTATATAAACAGGAAGGAAACAGGCTCAATAAACTATGCACTCAAAACAGAATGACTAAATCAAATATTCATACCTATAAAAAATATCTCTAAAGTAGGCAAGGTGTGGTGGCTCACACCTGTAATCTCAGTGCTTTGGTAAGAGGATTACTTGAGCCCAGGAGTTTAAGACTAGCCTGCGTAACATAGAGAGACCCCATACCTACTAAAGATAAATTTTAAAAATTAGCTAGGTGTGGTGCTGCTCAGGAGTCTGAGGTAGGAGGATCACTTGAGCCCAGAAGACAGGGGCTGTAGTGAGCCGTGTGGCATCACTGCACTCTAGCCTGGGTGACAGAGCCAGATTCCGTCTCAAAAAAAAAAAAAATCTCTCAACCATACTCACAAAACTAGTCTTTTACACTGTTTCTGATAGGTATGTTTTAAGCACTTTGATAAACCATAAGAAATTTATTTTTAAAAGATGATTAAAAAGAATGTCCTATTAAAATGAAAACTAGATGATAGACTGCTTTTTCTTCTCCCCCTCAATGCTCTGCTTTTGAAGACTCATTTCTTGTAATCTCCATATACCTAAGAACCCTTTTTTCCAAAGCAGTATAATGCATTTGAAGTAGGGAAATTCAATCAGGCTTCCATAACCATTAAACATAATCTGTTCATGCAGTAGACTGGTCAAATCCAATGGTTATTAGTCACTTAAGTAACTGAGAATCCTCCTCAATGGTAAACTATGCTGAGTTCTTAACTTCTAGATATGTTTATGTCTGCATATATTCTAAGTTTATTAAGCTCACCAAAAGTTCTACTATTAGGGGCCGGGCACGGTGGCTCCAACCTGTAATTCCAGCACTTTGGGAGGCCGAGACGGGCGGATCACGAGGTCAGCAGATTGAGACCATCCTGGCTAACATGGTGAAACCCCGTCTCTACTAAAAAAACACAAAAAACTAGCCGGGAGAGGTGGCGGGCGCCTGTAGTCCCAGCTACTCGGGAGGCTGAGGCAGGAGAATGGCGTAAACCTGGGAGGCGGAGCTTGCAGTGAGCTGAGATCCGGCCACTGCACTCGGGCCTGGGCAACAGAGCCAGACTCCATCTCAAAAAAAAAAAAAAAAAAAGGTTCTACTATTAGGAGACAAATACATTTTTAAAGGCTTAAATTTTTTATATACACAGTCACACTAATTTTTCCATGTGAACACTATTAATTTACTTGTTTGTTCAGTAAATACTGAATGAACTTCCAACAAAAGCCTACTTTCAAATACTGACTTAACTGTAGTTTTAAAAAATTTACTCAAAATTTATTTTAAAAATATTATGCTTTAGCCATTTTAAGGTCTTTTAAAGGAAAATATTTTTTAAATACAGATTATTCATCCAAGCACGAGTTATTTGATGTTTATAATGATAGGAAACAAACCACAGAAACAAATTAGAACTGGCTTTCCAGCAGATAAAGGCAAAGGTCAGAGGGAACACCATTTATATCTAAACACAACAGGACGTTAACACATATTAAGACTGTGATTACAAAACCTCCAAACGACATCAGGAGACAATTCCTTGGAAATGAAATAGAAGAACCCTTTTATACAATTTTGGAATAATGTGAGCTTTCTAGCTAGACCTACATTCAGCTGTCCATGCTAGCTTTGGAATAATTCAGCCTGAACTCAGCTGCTGGCCCTTTGGAATCATAGGTCTATTTTTTTCTTTGTTCTCTTCTCATTCTTTGCGTCTACTTATGTATCATGTTGGAAAAATATTATCCTACTACCTTTGGAAGTTGTGGTGCCAAGAAATGATGGAGGACCATATTCTCTTGATTCTCAACATTTTCCAGAGGTGTGAGAAAAATGAAAGCTATTAGTCTTGCCTTGGGCCTAAATAAATAATCCCAAAAAACCCCTCATGACAATTAGGAGAATATCAAGGCAGCGACAAAGGAAGCAATAGTCACATAGGAACACATAGCAGAAGCTCTACAACAGAAATGATGAAATGAAGATCAAAGTCATCAAAACACTCCTGTCAGTACGCTTCTAACTGAAACACCTTCAAAATCAGATAAACAGTGATAATGACAATTATCTGCTGACAATGACGATACATGGTTTAGAAATTCATATGGCTTCCTCAAATTACAGTGGAAAAAGACACAAATATCACAAGTAAAACAGCAAAGAGTTAGATAAGTAGATTGGCTATGACCATAATCATCCAATTATCGTAATTTTTTGAGAAAAATTATTTCCATTTATTTGGATTTATTTTATGCATGCTTCTAGGAACACATCTAAAGCATTACTAAGGAACAATGGGAATGTGTGTAACAGCTCTTTGTAAACCATAATTCACTACACAGGGGGCTGTATCTGTACAGGACTTAAAGTCAGTCTATGAAGCGAAAACTAGAGAACAAAATTCCCCTTGCAAACTCTTTAAAATGCCATCATTTTCTGGTAAACTACCTCTATACAAAAATATGATACAATAGATGTATAAATAGAGACTGTATTTAATAACATATAGTATGTAGTAAAGGGCCAAACTATACAAAACACAATACAAATATTAAATATTAGAATCACACTCAAGGTGCTTACAGAATGAGACACACACACGAGACTATGGGACAGCTGAGTATTCAAATCTCCTACCTCTCATCAACCAAGCCATACACCTACTAAAGTAAAATCGAGGAGGATGGTCTTGACAATTTAAACTTACTTTTATTTCTTTTTTAATTTTTGGTTTGGTGTACAGAGTTGGATTTGACTAAGCAAAAAGTAACAAATGTATTATTACTAATTTTTCTTAAACTGTATTGGGGCAAAAAACTTTATTAAACTTCAGGTACCCTCTCAGAAAAGATAAATAATAATCAGGACAAAGAAAAATGAAACAAAAATAGTCATATGACATTTTGGTCAATGATAGACTGCATACATGACAGTGGTCCATTAAGATTATAATACTGGATTTTTACTGTACTTTGTCTATGTTTATATATGTTTACATAAACAAATACCAATGTGTTACAACTGCCCACAGTATTCAGCACAGTAACATACTGAACAGATTTGTAGTCTAGGAGCAACAGGCTACACCATATGACCACACAGCCTTAGGTGTGCAACAGGTTATACCGTCCAGTTTTGTTTAAGTGCACTCTATGATGTTCACACAATGATGAAATCGCCCAACAACTCATTTCTCAGAATGTATCCCCATTGCTGTGACCTAAGAATATAAATGGTTTACTGGTAGGCACATACCTGCTTCGACTTTTGTCTACAGGAAAGATTCGAATAGATTTATCGAAACTAGCAGACACAAACTCCTTCCCAGTGGGAGAGTAATCCACATCAAGCACTGCAGATACATGATCCATATGGACCATTACAGGAGTGTCCAGTGCACGCATATCAAAAGTATATAAGCTGTAAAAGAATTTTAAAATATTTGACACATTATTTCTAGAAAGATGCCATATGCAGTACTAAAAGATACCAGTGAAAACAAGACCCATATGCAAAACAATGCACATCTAAACAAAAAGCTCAATGCTGTACACAAGCAGGTGAGGGATAAGGAAAAATTTCAGCAGTTTTTATGATGCCTTAAGACTCCACTTACATATACACCGACACATTTTCCTCCTTATAAATCTCATTGTAGAAAATGTGGAAATTTCAAAAAAGTACACAGAACAAAAATTACCTTTAATTCTGCTACCCAGAGGCCAGTTATTTAGTGCAGCATAATTTTTTAAAAAACCTTTTCACCATACTATTTAAATGCATACTTTTAATGAAATTGAAATACTATGTAAAGCTCTATATTCTGGTATTTCATGTAGCATATTAATGAGCATTACCCATGTTATTAAACAATCTTTGAAAATATTTTAATGGCTGTATATATAAGTTCAAATAATTTATTTCCCTATATATTTTTATTATACTTGAAGTTCTAGGGTACATGTGCACAACATGCAGGTCTGTTACATATGTATACATGTGCCATGTTGGTGTGCTGCACCCATTAACTCATCATTCACATTAGGTGTATCTCCTAATGCTATCCCTCCCCCCTCCCCCCACCCCACAACAGGCCCCGGTGTGTGATGTTCCCCTTCCTGTGTCCAAGTGTTCTCATTGTTCAATTCCCACCTATGAGTGAGAACATGTGGTGTTTGGTTTTCTGTCCTTGCGATATTTCCCTATATTTTAATAGTTTCCAACGTTTTATTATAAATAATGCTTAATAAAATCCCAACGTTTGGATTTTTTGCTGTATTACTCGTCTTTTATTGCCTTTAACTGGAAGATGTCACTTAATTTCAAAACATCAATAAAGATTAAAAAAAAAAAAGCTTCAATTACTGTGGTTTGGTATTGCTAGTTAATGAGAGTCTAATTGAGCTTCTTTTATTATTTTAAGACACCAGGGTCTTGTTCTGTTGGCCAGGCTGGAGTGCAGTGGCCCAATCACAACTCACTGCAACCTCAAACTCCTGGACTAAACCTATTTTTAGCAGAAAGTCATAAAAGATGCTTTTAGTTGGCACCACTAAAACATCATATAATAAATCCTTTTATGAGCTAATACTACTTTTTTGCTTTCAAATCTATATAGTGGAACATAAAACAATACAGAAAATCTAAAGTTCAATCCACCAACAACCTTCTGCCTTGTTAAAAAAACATGTATTAAGAATCTATCAAAGGCATAACACTATAATAAATGCTTTGTGGAAAAAAAAGAGAAGACACTCTTTCCTCCCTGGGAGATTAATCTCCCTGCTTTAATATCTTAAAAAGGGGATAACGTGCATGTCCCACCTACCTTATATGGATACTGAAAAGATAACCATAATTTTTCTTCCGTCTGACTGAATAGTGATAGCTGATGACTACATGAGTATCAGCTACCTGATACTCACTGCAATACAAACATTGCAGGCAGATATTTTCATTTCCATTAAAACATGTATGCTTCAGTCATTATTTATAAGATCTACATCAAACATCAGCCAACTTCTTCTGTAAAGGGCCAAATGGCAAACATTTTCAGGCAAGTGGGCCATAAGGTCTCTGCTGCAACTATTCAACTCAGGCATTATAGCACAAAAGCAGCCATATCAAATATATAAATACGTGGGTGTGACCATATTCCAACAAACCTTTATAAAAACAGGCAACAGAAAGGATTTGGTCCACTAGTTGTTTACTGTCCTTGGTCTACATCATTCTAAATACTGACAAAATAAATACTTTTCTAAGAAGTTCTTCTCCAATTTGGAAAACTTTTTAAAGCTAAACAAATGAGTTTTCAAACTTTATAGGTATACCTACCTAGTGGTATATATTTTATTAGTACGACTTATACAATTAAGCCATTCCTGATAGAAATACACAAGTTTTTAAAAGAGGGAAACTTACTTATAATCTTCATTTGCTGCTGTAAAAATGAAAGCTTCCATAGGGTTCCAACAGATTGTATTTGTTCTCATATCTAAGATAACCTGAGAAAGGAAGCATATACTATCCCATTACTATGAAATTAATTACCTCTAAAATGGATAAATTTCCCACTTCCTTTCGCTTTTTTCCCCCACTGATTTAAGCAAATATTTCATAAACACCTATTATGTGTAAAGTACTCAGCTCAGTGCAATGGGAAGAGAAAGCAATCAGTAATTGCTTCTTAAATACACAGGCATAGTAGTAAATATAAAAGCAGAAATGATTAATTCCCAGTCCCCTAATCTCAAACAACTTATAGTTTAGTCAGAAAAATGTGACACATAATAAAAGTTAAAATATAAACAATAAAGTAACAAATGACTAAGTATCAAATTAGGGGCAAAATTAATGGTGAGCTTAGGGTTAACATAGAGAACTGTTTCTAAAGACAAGTATGATTTGAACTGACCTGTAAAGGATCAGTAATTCAGTGCTTCTCAATGGGAACACTATTGGCATTTTGAGCAGGATTATCTTTTGTTGTGTATTGACTATCCACTGTAGGATGTTTTGTCACTCAGGGACCTCCCACTAAATGTCCCTCTTGCATTCCCAGAACTGTACCTGGTAGGGGACTACAACCCCTGATTAAGAACTACTACATTTATGAGAGAAAGGATAAAAGAAACACTGATAGACTAGTCGAGCAAAGAAGCAATACAAAGTAGCAGTGTTTAACAATCCCTACATCTGTCAAAGTGACCTACATGTAACAAACTCCAATTCCATGTTACCTTACTGACTAAAAGAAATAAATGAGTTGCAAATTAGAACCAGATTTCAGAGCACCTTGAAAGCCAGGCTACATTTTCTTCAACCTAAAATTAATGGAGCTCCATTAAAAACTGAGAATGTGCAAAGCAGGAGGCAATAATAACGAAAAATAAACTAAATTAAAAAAAAAAAACAGAATGAGTGTTAGGTAGGTGGGAGGGGGCAGAAATGACCGTTTATTAAACTAGTACCTCATGTCAGCATTCTGCTAAATGCTTAAAGTATCATGTTTTATTCTTGGCAAAGTGCTGTGAGATAGTTATTAATACCACCACTTTACAGGAGAAACACAGATTAGGTTAACTTGCTTAACGTCTAAGACCAAAGTTCGTACAGGATCTTCCCATTAAATCACATGAATGAGTGAAATGATATAAGTGGTACTTTGGAAAGATTTATCATATTTATCTATTTCAAACTTCAATGAATGTACTCTCCTAGTATCTCCAGTTTATTACCTGTTGTAAAAATGATTTAGGAATAACAAAAGCAAGTATTAAAAGCATTTCTTTTGTATGTGGACTATGAAAACAGACTTGTGGCATCTGAATGATGTCCAGCCCTGTCACTCAAAATTCTAGTACCTGAAATGAACTTTACACCCTTTTACTTACAATGGCACTCCTTTCCTTACTTATAGACAGTAGGCCTGTCTCCCGCTTGAGAGTTAGCTTAAGGTTGTATTATTAGCTTTGATATCTAAGTCCTGAAATTACTACTTTAGAATTGTTAGGAAATCTGTTACTTTGAACAGGATAGTGCTTGCCTAAATGTCAAACTAGTATTGATCAGCATGTAACTGAACAAAAAAAAAGCTGGTTATGTGAATGAGTTCTAAAACTTTCTGGAATAAAATATTGTATATGTCATATGATAATCATGGGGCTTGAATTTTACTGAATATTATTTGAATATTATTACATGGTTAAGTAATGGGATGCAATACCCTTAAGAACTTTCAATTCAGTAAGTATTAATTAGAGGCCTAAAATGTACTGGCATCATGGAAGACACAAGGATGATGGCTAGGATACAATACCTAGTAGAAATTTAAGAGTCTCTAAAAAGCAATGAGGAGCTGAAAGAACATGGCTATCATCATGGAGAGTTCTAAGAACATCTGTATAAAAAATTTTTTTAATTCTGAGAAAATATTTGCTCCATATTTTTAGTCACTCTATTTACAGAGGAATATATAATACCAACTGTATGAAGCAAAAGTCAAAACTGAAACTCACCTTTTTCAAAGGAGTAGCTTGCCTCATATCGTACAGTACTATATTCCTGTCAGATGCACAACTTCCCAAGAGAAAAGTCTAAAAACAAGTAAAACAATCACCAGTTAAAAGCCAGACCTGGCAGCAAACCACATCCATTCAGTAAACAAATTATTTAATTGCCCTTAATATTTATGTTAAAAAACAAAGTCAACTTTAAGAGGGTACAATAAATTATCCATAATCTCAGCAACTTAAACCAAGTATTTTCATTGTAAAATCCCCATGCTTGTATTTTATTTTATTTATTTATTTATTTAGAGACAGAGTCTTGCTCTGTCACCCAGGCTGGAGTGCAGTGGCACAATCTTGGCTCACTGCAACCTCTACCTCCCAGGTTCAAGCAATTCTCATGCCTCAGCCTCTGGAGTAGCTGGGATTACAGGGGTGCGCCACCACAATGGGCTAATATTTTGTATTTTTAGTAGAGACAGGGTTTCACCATGTTGCCCAGGCTGGTATGGAACTCCTGACCTAACGTGATCCACCTGCCTCAGCCTCCCCAAGTGCTGGGATTACAGGCATGAGCCACCGTGCCCGGCCCCCATGCATGTATTTTAGACGTCAGGGATGATAACGTACAGATATTACCATGTTCTAATTTGTAATAAAATGTATTTTACTTATCCACTCTTCAACTTAAGACTTGTTTCCTGTTTTTTACTGTTATAAGTAATACTTCAATAAACATTTCCCCCCCCATATTTATCTCTTTTGAATTATTTCCTTAGGATAAAATTTCATGAATGACATTACTGAATCAAAAGGTATGAACAACTTTATAGCTTTTGATATTTAGGGCTAATTATTTTCCAAAGAGCTGTACCAGTATACACTACAATGTGGGATACGTCCATTTTAATGCAACTGGGCAGCACTGGGTAGTGTCATTTAAAAGTTACTATCTGTATGACAGTATTTCCTAGCTGTATAAATTTATTGTTTTATTAGTAGTTAAATGTTCCTTTATGTTTAACTCTCTATAAATTAGGCCTGTCTTTTGTCCAACTGTTTGAAGATTTTTCTAATTATTTTATTTTATTTATTTATTATTTATTTTTTTTTTGAGACGGAGTCTCGCTCTGTCGCCCAGGCTGGAGTGCAGTGGCCGGATCTCAGCTCACTGCAAGCTCCGCCTCCCGGGTTCCCGCCATTCTCCTGCCTCAGCCTCCCGTGTAGCTGGGACTACAGGCGCCCGCCACCTCTCCCAGCTAGTTTTTTGTGTTTTTTTAGTAGAGACGGGGCTTCACCATGTTAGCCAGGATGGTCTCAATCTGCTGACCTTGTGATCCACCCGTCTTGGCCTCCCAAAGTGCTGGGATTACAGGCTTGAGCCACCGCGCCCCGCCTAATTATTTCATTTGTAAGTCAATTAAAAATGTGCATGGTACTTACATAACCCCTTGGCATTAAGTAAAAGTAAGCCCTTTATCATCCAGTGGATCCCTGAAACCCTCTCTCTGTAGCATCATTCCTCCTTACTCATGGTTCCTGACACTCACAACTATTGGCTTCTGCCTACAATTACTTCCTATTGCAAGTATGGGGGCTGCAAGAAGAGCTATTTACTAAACAGTTGCATGGCCAGCTAACTCCTCCTACTGTCTGTACACAGTTCAAATAACACATCATAAAGCTAATGTTATGATCATGATTTCCTCTCAGTTCTTTCTGAAAGTCTGCTATCTTAATGGCTGCTTTTCGGAGACTTCCCTAGTGAGGTCCCTCAACCTTTCTTGGCTTGTTATGTCAGTGTCACCTCAGGGTCTGACCAGGTTCCATTTCTAAAAAGAAAGACTTTGAACAAAGCAAAACAATCTACCTAGACCAAATGCCAACTTTCACACTGTAAAACGTGCCAATGATCAGCATAAACTTTTGGCTTTACCAGAATTCTACGCTTCAATATTTTTAGAGAAAATTAATTATTAATGATTAGAGGAGACAAATACAAATACACTCCATTTGTTCACAGCAACATGCCCTTTCCATTAAATTTAAAATAGGGTAAGAGACATGCACACCATTTATTTTTACCAGTAAGTTCATAAGGTTAATAGTAATTTAAAAAAAAAAAAAAAAAAAAAAAAACAGCTGAACAAATACAGCTGTTATACAGGCAAGTTTGAAAAACACGGTCACTAGGTCATCCCTAATAATTATGATTTTAGAATTGGTGATCAGCTCTTCTGATACAGATGTTCACCAAAACAGAGAAGCAAAAGACTTTTTTGTTCCTCTAAATAGTAAGAAACAGTGTCTGTTTGGGTTTTGTTTGTGTGTGTTTTCTTTTTTTTTTTTAGTAAGTAATACCATCACCATCTTCAATTTGGAGAGCACTTTTAAAAAATGCTCATATGTTATCAACTTTTACAGCTGGTCCTGCTCTGCAAGAGTAGCTGCCTTTCCATGCATGCCATTTCTCTCTTCTACAACCAAGGGGAACATAAGGAAGGAAGACGGAGGATAGAATGAGAAAGATGTAACAGAGACAGATACTCCAGACCACGCATCAGAAAACTTTTTCTGTAAATGGACAGAGAGTAAGTATTTTAGGTTTTGTGGGCCATATGGTCTCTGTGGCAATTACTCAACTCTGCCATCATAGCACAAAAGCAGCTACCGACAATATGTACGCAAGAGAACATGGCCGTCTTCTAGTAGAGCTCTATTTACAAAAACAGGCAGCGGGGCCACATGTGGCTCACAGACTAGTTTGCCAACCTATTCTAGACCTGTAGCCTCTCTAGAAAGTGTGTGTGTGTGAGCATGTGGTAGTTGCAGGAAGAGTGTCCTCTGACTTCTCAGCAATTCCTCAAAGCCAAGCTCACATCGCGCTGCAGCATCTCATTTTCCAGTACATCATACAAACAACTTTTATACCTATTTTGACTCAACCTTACTTCCTATCCTTTATCAGGTTGAGTCTTTAAGAGCATACACTTGCATATTAGGATTTTTCTCTCATACTACCTAAAATGGTAGCCTCACAATAACTGCTAAAATTGGCTTATATATGCTGTGATTGCCTTTTCTTTCAGCAGGAAAAAAGTATCCCTACTGAGTATTTTGGACAATCAGTTCATCTACTGTTATGTATTAAGAAAAAGTTCAGAGAAAGATCTGGAGTCCAAGGGCTAGCTTAGCCTTCAGGACAGCCTCCATTCCTAAATTCAGACCTAAACAGACAATATGTAGTGGCCAATCTCCAACTCTTCCCTTAGGCCTGGAGGAACTGGGAATCACAATTCAGACTTCTCAGCAAAGAAAAATATAACTATAACTAATTACCATGCAGTTCAACAATAATCACAAATGTTTTTATGAAGCATTGGTACCTTACCAACTACAAATAGACAAAATGATGTCCAATGCTCCTTCTTCTGACCGCCAAGCGGGGTAGAAAAATTAACATTTTCCTAAATGTAAAATGACATAATCTATGGCACGTGAGGTTGAAGGCATGAGTAAAACTAAAGTTAAAACAGGACTATATTTACTTGGATTTTACCCCAATGGGGAAATGCACACACCACTCCTCTAACAATGCTTAACTTTAGTAGCTGGGACTAAACTGCTGGGAAACATGTTGGGATTTGAGGAAAGGTATCAGAACTCATATACAATCAGGAAAATTGACAAAATGCCAAAACACCATTAAAATTCAGACGTTTCTATCATACATTCAAAAGTTTCCTAAACAGAACTGAAATTATTAAGCAATAATAAGGAAACAAAAAGCAAAACATACTTTAAAAAAACACATTACCTCAACTGGGTTAAATTTAACACTACTTATACTGTCAAATCCCCAGGTCATTGAACATATGGGATTAGTTCTTTGTTCATCCCAAATGTCTACTTGCTGTCCACATGTGGCAAAAACAGCTTCTTTCCAGTGATGATCAATCCCAGTATAGACTGTCTTTAAAAGCAAAAAGATTGTTATGAAGAGGATTGTTTTCATTACCAATTCAAATCTGCAGAATAATATTTTAAACATATTTATCTACACTATCTTTTTTTGAGAAAAGTCCTGTTCACAAGGAAACTTCTTTGAAGTCCTTACTTAAAGGAGGAAACAATACCATAAAGAGACAAGACATTTTAAGAATGAAACCAATTTTGTTTTAGAAATTACTAACGTGTTTCCAACTACAAATTATCTCTACCTCATACTCATACCCCATTCCCCTATCCCTTTAAGAACATTTAGAACTTCTTGAAACCTAAAGCAGAACCTATATATTATATACTAACTATAATATTGAAATGACAAAGTGATTTTTAAAATGTATATTTAAAGATTAAATCTAATTTTGGAATTGTTAGGTGAATATAAAAATGTAAACATTATAAAACATGGATAGGCCAAATGTTCTAAATTATTCTTAAGATAAAACTAAACCATCCATCATCTGATTTGCAGAATACTTTGGTAGAAACATTAATAAGATTTATACATGATGCATAATATTATTAAATTTCTTCATTTCCTAAAGGAGTCTTTCAACTAAGAAATTCTGAGTTTTGTGTAAGATCTATGATGATATAAACCGGACAAGCTGAAGCATTTTCTGAACGTCTATCTTTTTCTCCATGGTCTTGCTATAGGAAATGTTTCATTGTATTCTCTAGCTAAAAACAGAAATCAAACTCTACTACAACGAATACCAAAAAAAAAAAAAACTGTTAAAATTCTTTAGCATCAAAGGACCTTAGCTGCATTAAATATTGCGTAAATGGGTCAACAATTACAGCCTGAAGTCTTTCGTTTCTTATTTGCATCTTCTTCCCCATCTTTGGAAATTATAACTATAAAATGGTTTTAAATAAAAGAATTTTAATAAGCAAGCTATTAGTCAATTTACTTTTGTACCTTTCCTAATATCGTATGTAATGGCTCTTCCTCCTCTCCATAGCCTGGCCCATCCATTTTCCACTGCTTCACAGTTTTGTCATCACCAACCTAGAAATATATGTTTTATGATGATGATGATAATGAACAAGTTATAAATTAAAACTTGCCAACACATATATCAAATTATAACTATCTTGTTTAAAAAAGATAACATACCATATCATTCCAGTATACTTATTGATGCATTTATATCCCACCTTGTTTTAGTAGAGATTTGTGACAAATACATAAAGTACATAAAACTAAAAATATAATGAGTAGAGCAAAAGAAAAACAAGAACAGGGGCAAAGTTAGTTCATGCATATTATGATAAACATGGCATTTCAACTTAGAGAAAAAATGGATTATAAAAAATGGTATTATAATATCAGGTTAGTCATTTTAAAAAATTGAGCCAATTTGATGCCTACATGAAAATAAAATTCCAGGTAGTTTTAAATGTAAAAAATAAAATGAAAAACATGAAAATACTGGAGAGAAGGCATTGTTATAATACTGAAGTAGATAAAGTCCTTTTCTGCATGAACTGCAGATACTAAGTCAGTGGTTTTCAAACTGAACTTTGGGCCTCTGGAGGACCCTGAGAACTTTTCAGGGTCCACACGGTCAAAACTATTTTCATAATGTTAGTAAAGACATAGTTTGTCTTTTCACTGTGCTGACAGCTGCATAAATAGTAGAAAAGCAACAGTGAGCTGAACTGTTGGCACGTTAGCCCAAATCAAGGCAAAGCAACCAACTATGGTAATTTAGACATGGGTATTTGGCAGACATGTTCAAGCTATCAGGTGAAACAGACTACAAAACAGAACATATAATATAGTTTGAGGTTGAAAACAAAATCATAAATGTGGTACTATATAACTACATATATACCAAACAGCTAGTTTTAACTTAAAATCTTACATTTATATATTAGATACAATCTATATCCACTTTTTGATAAAAACATTAACAAAGATGTATTTATCTATGGGAAGAATATGAATGTAGCTCTTTCCTTGCAGCAAATTCAAAAAGGAAAACACTTCTTGCAAAACACTTTACAGTGCCCATGAGATGAGAACAGATAAGTGATCAGGAAAGGTTTTGGTACGAAGATTACACAGGGATGTCTTTTGTTGAGGATGTCAATGAACAGAATCCTTAACAACATCCTTGTAATAGACAAAAAGTATTTAATAGGGCTACATCTCATTAACAACTCTGAATCTGAGCCACTGGCACTATAAACTCAATTCTAGAAACCTGATTCTACCGGGAGAATGTAAGATGTAATCTAGGTACCAGGTCTTGACTGACCTGGCTTGACCCAAAGAGACATTTTAGCACCTACAGAACACAGGGTAAACTGTGTCCCCGAGCATCCCATTCCTAAAGACAGCATCCCTCCATCAAGTTTCTGATAGTGTCTGCAAGCTCAAGACTGAATTTCCTTGTAAATGACCAAGATGTTCTGCAGTCTACTGAGTACAAACCTCAGCAGACCACCAATTCTGGGAAAGGTTTTCTCATTTTATAGAAATGAGTAGCCAAACAAGAACATGTGCCTGGCTACAACAACATCTCATCTCCAGGCTGGTTATGCTGAAGAAGGAACTGTTGGTATCATAAATTGGGATATCTTAGTGAAGTTCATGTAATAAAAGTTTATGTTTTGCAACACTGTGTACTAAATTTTTTTAAAACATTCTTAAAGTTGTACTAGCAAGTAGTCTTCACGTGTCTTATCTTTGACAAAGCACACATTACTCAAAAATATCTTTATGGCTGGGCGCGGTGGCTCACACCTGTAATCCCAGCACTTTCAGAGGCCAAGGCGGGTGGATCACTAGGTCACGAGATCGAGACCATCATGGCTAACAGTGAAATGCCGTCTCTACTAAAAATACAAAAAAAAAAAAAAAAGGAAAAATTAGCCAGGAGTGGTGGTGGGAGCCTGTAGTCCCAGCTACTGGGGAGACTGAAGCAAGAGAATGACATGAACCCGGGAGGCAGAGCTTGCAGTGAGCAGAGATCGTGCCATTGCACTCCAACCTAGGCAACAGAGGGAGAGAGACATCTCAAAAAACAACAAAAAAATCTTTTTGAAAAAGGGAGAAACAATGAACTGAGCATGGTGACTCATGCCTGTAATCCCAACACTTTTTGGGAGGCTGAGACAGGCTTCAGCCCAGGAGTTCAACACCAGCCTGGGCAATATAGCAAGATCCTGTCACTTTAAAAAAATAAAGTGGGGGAAATAAGTGGTGAATATGAAACATTTTCAGTCTTTATTCATTTCTTAAAATGTTTTTATCTAATTTACCAATGAAAGTTATATATATTTATGATGTACAACATTGTGTTTTGATATATGTAGGCACTATGGAATGGCTAAACCAAGCTAATTAACATATCTATTACCTCACATACTTATTGTTTTGTGGTGAGAACATTTAATTCACTTTCATAGCAGTTGTCAAGATAGCATATTGTTATTAACTATAATCACCATGTTGTACACTTTCTATCCATTTGAAATTTTGTCTTTTGACCAACATCTCCCCAATCTCCCTCCCTCAAAGCCCCTAGTAATGACCATTTTACTCCATTTCTATGAGTTTGGCTTTTTTAGATTCCACACAAGTGAGATCACATGATATTTGTCTTATTTAACTCAGCATCATGTCCTCCAGGTTCATTCATGTATGCTGCAAGTGACAGGATTTCCTTCTTTCTGAAGGCTGAATAGTATTCCTGTGTGCGCGTGTGTGTACTTTTTTAAAAAATGCATTCATCCACTGCTGGACACTTCAGGTTGATTCCATATCCTGGGTATTGTGAATAATGCTGCAAATGAGCCTTTATTCATTGTAAGCATTAAAATAAATAAATAAATAAATAAAAAATACACTAAGTCTTCTGGCTGAGCTATTAATCAATATATCCAAAAGAATAACCAAGTGTAAGAAGCCTTAGTTGCCATCCATTCCCACTTGCCAACCAATTCCTTGCACAACATTGGGCTTGCAGAGTCAGGCAGCTTATCTGCACCCCTCTAGTGAAAAGTAACTGAATGCTTTGCAAGGAAGCCTATTCTGCTTTTTGACAGCAAGTAAGTTTTTACACCAAAACCAAATCTTTTAACATTAACACCTATTTCCAGTGCCCTCTATGGAGCAACAAATTAGTCTGTTTTCTTTTTCACATGACAATCTTTGAAATTGTAGCTATCAGGTTTCCCAGAAGTCATCTTTTCCCTTTATTATTCTCTTGTAAGCTGGCTTCTGCACCCAGCCAACCTAGAGTGCAACCTACACTTTATAACTCAGTTCAACCTGCTTTTTAGAAAGTCACCAGTAAATCAAGAATAAGGAAGATCTATTTGACTGATTAGTGCATGAGTATACAAAAACTGTTGTATAGGTAGGTCAAAACACTTAGAAAGACATACACCAAACTAACAGTGTTAGAAGTGAAAGACTAAAATTACACGATCTTAACTTTCTATTTTTTACATCTCTACATTCCTAAAATGTTTTTCCCAGTCTTTATTTCTCATTATTCTTTATAGTAGTTCACACAACTGACTATTCCTTCCTCCTAGGACACTATGCTCATTCAGATTCTTTGAGCTCTCTGGATACTCTCAGAGTTTTCCCACTTCCCAGAGGTGGGCATTCCCCAAGGCTACACCCTTGACATCTTTGTATTTCTATATTTTCCTCTTCATTTCCTCCCAATGATGCCGTACTATGGCTTCAATGAATAATTCTGTATTGATGATGACAAGTTCAGCTCTGACCTCCCTCCTGAGCTCCAGACCTGATGACACACATCTTCACTCGAACAGCCCATGAGCGGCCCAGTTTGTCACATCATATCCTTCCCAATGCCACCCTTCCAAACTTCCTAATGCTCCTCAGCAACAGGAACCAACCTCTTCCCAGGCACCTCTCAGTTGTCAAACCTTTCAATCCTCCAAAGTGTTTCTAAATCCAACCACTGATTTCTAGTTTTCAGTCTCCATAATAAGGTAGCCTCTTATTATTGCCTACCAAACTATTAAAATGGCTTTCAAACTGATCACTAACTGCTGTCAAATTATTTAACTCAAAGCACAACTCAGATTTTGTCGTTCCCCTTGTTAAAAAAGACCTCCAATGAACTTGAACTGGTATTTGTACACCAATGGTCATGGCAACACTATTCACAATAGCCAAAAGGTGGAAACAAATCAAAAGCTCATTGATGAATGAACGGATAAAGAAAATGTGACATATACAATGGAATGTTATTTAGCCATAAAAAGAAAGGAAATTCTGACATGTACTACACCATGGATAAACCTTGAAAACAATTATGTTAAGTAAAAAAAGCCAGACACAAAAGGCTTATTCCACATACACAAAATGGTATAATTCTTTAAAATATGTTTCTATTTATATGAGGTACCCAGAATAGTCAAAATCACCAGAGGCAAACTGGTTACCAGGGGTTGGGGACTGAGGGGAAAAGGGAGTTATTGTTTAATGACTCTAGTTTCAGCTGGGGAAGATGAAAAAGTTCTGAAGACGGATGGTGGTGAGGGTTGCACAGTGGTGTGAATGTACCGGATGCCACCAAACTGTGTATTTAAAAACAGATAGTAAATTTTACGTTCCGGATATTTTGCCACACACAGGCATAAAACTTCAATGATTCCTTACTACCTGACTAACAAAAGTACAAATTACTCATCTTAGCACCAAAAATCCTCCAGAGTAAGCCAAACTCTTTCTAGACTCACCTCTCATTAATTCCACTTTTGTGGTAAATTGAGTATTAGTTTAATCATGTTACGTTATGGGGAAGGCTGAATTACATAAAGAAAACTAGTAAGTTTCAAGGTTTAATAAGCTATTTTGCATTGTGAAACTCCAAAAGGGCCTAGGAACAAATAAATGAACTTGAAAAAAATGTATTCAATTAAATTATTCTTACCTATGTCGATCAAATTGAATGACTTAATGGTGTTATACTTACAGTGAAAAAAGAAGTCCCACAAAAGCGAGTACATATTCCTCGTACAAAGCCTTCATGTGCTTGTATTGTACGGATACAATTCCGCTGAGTCAGGTTCCAAATTCTAACCTATGATAAAGCATACTAGGAAATTTCAGTGAACTATAAATGTAAAATGTTCAGGATAAATTCAACATTGACAAGGCTACAAATCACTCTACTGGGGAGCTAAAACAAAAATCCTTTGGATTAAAACAATGCAATGCATATGGATAAGTATATCGACGAGCAAAAAATACAATCTGGCAAATACTCTGTTGATTCCAGTTTAAAGTGTTGCAAAACCTTTTCACTTGCCATAGTAGGAAATTAGGTGTTGACAACATCTTCTGTGAAAACACTCACACTTAAATACTTTAATTATAAAAATGATTTAATTTACTATCAAATTGATCCTTAAACTACTGCATTTATACTTTCTTAGGTTTAAAGAAAAAAATACAAAACTTAGTATTCCTAACAAAATTTAGTCTTGAGAAGTAAATTGAAATCCAATAAAGTAAAACCTACAGTAACTAAAAACTAAAGGAAAAAACATTTGTAATATAACTACTTTTAGTTGAAAATATCAACATTTAGAGTGACACTTGCCTCTCCATCGCATGCCCCAGAAAGGACAGTAGCCAGGTTCTTTGGATGCTTTGCCAAGCAATTGACTCCATCACGGTGACCATCCAGAGACGCAAGGAATGGTTTTGCAAATACTCGTTCCAGTTTGGTAGCATTTAAAGCTCTTACATATTCTCGTGGGACCTCAAAAGGATGTAAAGTAGGATCATAGTTTCTCGGAACTGAAATAAGAATGATTCTTTTTGATAATTCACACTTAATATTTCCTACTGTCTTCCTCAGCTAATCACTCTGTTATTCAATAAGCATTTAGTTAGTGACACTGTTCTATACCTAACACTAAGAATACAAAAGTAGAAAACCTGCTGTTCAGAAATCTTTCTGAAATTACTGGAAAATCATGGGATGCATACATCTTGCAAAACAATTAGACCCTAGATATCTATACATGCAGCCTTTCCCTTTTATATGTCCTAGTACACTCTTCAACTGGGTGGTAAGTGTTCACTGTCAGGGCTTCCAATACACTTTTCATTTGTATTTCCTTATGCCTAGCACAGTTCCTGGGACAAAACATGTGCATGATGTTTGCTCAACAGAACTCTAAGCTTCCTGTGGGGCAGGGAACATTATTAATCTCTGGTGCTAAATACTGTGCTGATAGACACATGAAGTTGTGATTATGATGATATTACACAGCTATTCTTTACTGAGCACTTTCTATGTTTGTTTACTTACTTAAAAAAGACTCACATAAGAGTTCACCAGGTGCCAGGCACTGTTCCAAAAACCTTAATCATTTAATTTCCACAGCATCCTATGTGTTAAGTTCTATTACTATCTCACACTTTATTGATGGGAAAACTGAGGCACAAAGAGGTTAACTAACCTGAATATGACATGATGGAGATAGGATTCAAACCAAGGCAGTATGGCTCCAGAATCTATGTTTTAACTGTCCTGATATGCTGCTAAACACATTGTCTGGGTTAATAATCATGCTTAGGGCCGGGCGTGGTGGCTCACACCTGTAATCCCAGTACTTTCGGAGGCCGGGGTGGGCAGATCATGAGGTCAGGAGATCGAGACCATCCTGGCTAACACAGTGAAATCCCATCTCTACTAAAAATACAAAAAGTTAGCCGGCGGGAGGGTGGTACGTGCCTGTAGTCCCAGCTACTCGGGAGGCTGAGGCAAAAGAATCGCTTGAACCTGGGAGGTGGAGGTTGCAGTGAGCCAAAATCGCGCCACTGCACTCCAGCCCGGCTGACAGAGTGTGACTTCATCTCAAAAAACAAAACAAAACTCTCTCTCTCTATATATATATATAATTATGCTTAGTAATTTTAAGCTCGTATGTCTAAAAAACTCAATGTGTAAAAAGTAAATGCATCTTCTTACCCCATGACTTCACCCTGCTGTTTCTTTCTGACTCCCTGGTAATGGTATTATACCTAACATTCAACAAAGCTCTAGCCTAGGTCATTCTTATGTATTCCATCTTCCATATTCCCTACTACCAAAACTCCAAGTTCTACTCATCATCTCTTTGCAACATTTATCCATCTTTCCCTTTAACTATTTCTAGTAACTTAGTTTTGTTTGTTTTGGTTTTTTTTGAGATGCAGTATCACTCTGTCACCCAAGCTGGAGTGCAGTGGTGTGACTATAGTCTACTGCAGTCTCAACCTCCAGAGCTTAAGTGATCCACCTACCTTAGCCTCTCACCTCAGCCTCCCAAGTAGCTTGGACCTGAGGCATGCACCACCATGCCTCATTAATCTTTAAATTTTTTGTAGAGATGGGGGTCTCTCGAACTCCCGGACTCAAGTGATCCTCCCACCTTTGCCTCCCAAAAAGTGTTGAGTTTATGAGTGTGAGCCACTGCATCCCCAGGCAGTTTGGGTCTTCATTACCTTATACTTGGGCTACTGTAATATCATCCCTACTTGATTTGGTGGCAATTTACACTATTATCAGATGTCATCGTCACTCCTACGCTTAAAACTTCCAGAGGCTCCCTATATAGCAGTCTTCAAACTTTTTGTGTGCCCCATCAATAACAGAGTTTTTGAGCACATCCCTTCTCCTCAACATATGTGTATGTTAATGAAGGCATGTAATTAAAGATTTTTATTTTTTGAGACGGAGTCTCGCTCTGTCGCCCAGGCTAGAGTGCAGTGGCGCCATCTCGGCTCACTGCAAACTCCGCCCCGCCGATTCACGCCATTCTGCTGCCTCAGCCTCCGAGTCTCTGGGACTACAGGCGCCCGCCGCCACGTCCGGCTAATTTTTTTATATTTTTAGTAGAGACAGGGTTTCACCGTGTTAGCCAGGATGGTCTGGATCTCCTGACCTTGTGATGTGCCCGTCTCAGCCTCCCAAAGTGCTGGGATTACAGGCGTGAGCCACCGCGCCGGGCCAAAAAGGTGTTTTTGTTTGTTTGTTTTAAAGAAAAATCTTGATTTAACACCGTAATAGATTTAAAGGTTCTAATTTCAGCTTAATTCAATGTTTGGTTCTAATGGCTACTATTATAAAAAAAAATTCAGGCAGTACTCACTTTCGCACAGTACTGTATTAACTGGATGACATGCATACTGGAATCAATTACCCACTTTGCAAAGTTTCGTGGTTAACAGATGTGATTTCAATCACTGTAAACCTCTCAAAGAGTGGGATTGGTTCAGTTAATATGGTACTGTGCAAATTGCAGAATGCCGCCTGTACTTCACAAAGACAAACATACCCAAAATGATAATGTCCATAGTTGGCTACATTTATTTAATATATTTAATTTTCAGTCTCATCTATCAGTTTTGCAAAGATTATTTTTGAAGTCTAGAAAATTTCCATCTACTCTGATGTCAGCAGCTGTTCCTACAACTAAAATTAGCATTTTAATAATTTCAACAAAGTTTTAAACCCCAACAAGATAGGTCATTTTGTTTCTAAATCTCTTCACGTAGGCAAAAACGAATCTTTATAGATGGAGAAACGGACATTTATAAAGCCACTATTATGCGCTAGGTGCTGTCTAAACACAGTGCATACACGAACATGATTCTTCCCCTTTTTGGACGCTAAGTCTGATGGGAAAGACTATTAACCAAAATAATAATCATGAGACAATGTGATAAACACTGTGATGAAGTGATAGAATCATAGAACACGGGTGCTGAAAGGGTCGGGGCTCATGCAGGAGGTAAGTAGGAACATATTATTGTTCAGTGAAAGTTTTCCAGAGAAAGTGGCTAAACTGGGTAAGGGTGTGTGCCACAGGAAGCCTTAAAAAAGATGACTGAAATGCACTGAGATTGGCAAGAGTGAATACTAAACCACTTGTGGGAAACGTAGTGACTGACAAAAGTGACAAGGAAGGTGGGACCAGAAATTCAAGGACTGGGAATGATGACAAATCTAATTTATATTTTAGAAACATTACTGCCTTGTGACAAACTGTAAACATCTTTTGAGCAAAGACTTCTTAGCAATGCTGACACACATGTTGATAATATCTACTACTCAAAATAGTGAAATACTGTTCTCGCCTCATCTCATCTCGCTTACTCCTCCCTCATTCAAACTCTAATGACACAGCCTTTCTTTCTATACCTTAGGTTCATTCCTGCCTGAAGACCTTTGCTCCTGCTATTCTCTTTACTTAGAACAATCTGCTTATGCATGGTTGGTCCCTTGTCATTTAGGTATCACAAGGTACAATTTATAAGTAGTTAGCAGTCAATAGGGGAACAGACCAGAAAGATTAAATTAATTTCATTTTAACCATTCTTTCATCAAACGTCTTAAGGGATGGTAAGAGAAAACTGAAAACTGATGCTTTTAAATTCATCTTTGTCTCTTCCAACATGCAGAACTAATGTGAAGTAGTAAAGTGGCAAGAGCAGTAGGAAGATTTTTAAAAGCCTGTTTAACTCTCAGCCCTTCAACCCACGAGTTTGGCTCTTTCAAGTCCACTTTTCAGTAATAGGAACCTGAAGACAATCCTAGAGCAGCAGCTGGAATCTTTCTCCACTATAGACAACTATTTCCCACTCACCACTAGAGGAAATTCTTAGAAAAAGGACTTTAACAGACTTTACTTGCTATCCAATTCCGCAGCGACTCTGTAAGCACAAAGTTTGCCTTAGCGAAAGGGAACTTGGGAAGAACCAGCCTGGAGTGCCAGCCTCCCCCGGCTTTACTCCGCGAAAGCCGAGGCTAGACCCAAGGACTCGCGGAAAGCGTCCTTTTCTCCCTACCAACCTATCTTACCTCTCTGTAAGTCCAACTTGGTTTCGCGGACATAATTGTCCGGATTCCGGCTCAGCATCTTCACCTTCATCTTGCTTGCTCCTACGGCCGGACTCCACGGGCTCTCCGGTACGAGTTCCGCCCACCGCCGCCTACTCCCACATGCGACTTCCGCTTTCTCCAGACTACTTCCAGTCACGTGACCCGCGGAGCGGAGGCCGGCTGGCTCAACTGGATCCTGCGGCGCTCCGTAGTTTTGCCGGCAAACGTTAGCAAGGGGCGGTTCTTGCTGTGCAGTGTCTTCCGCGTCCGTGCGCTGGCGCATTTGTGGGCGAGGCAGGGCGGAGACTCGGCCGAGGCTGCCACCTCCCTTCCATCGCGCTTTCAGCCGGCGTGACGTAGTGGCTGCGCCCCATTCATGCCCCCTCAGTACTAGAGTCTTGCGGCTTCGCTCACGCGCCGTGGGCGTAAGAATCCTTTCGCCGGTCCCGGAGGTGGACTTGCGCTCAAAAGGGGCGACCGTCGCCACGGTGGCGGCCACTGCATCGCGTCCCACCTCCGCGGCCCTGGGCGCCGTGGTGTCGGTGGGCCCCGAGCCTATGACGGGCCAGGGCCATTCGGCGTCCGGGTCGTCGGCGTGGAGCACGGTATTCCGCCACGTCCGGTATGAGAATCTGGTAGCGGGCGTGAGCGGCGGCGTTTTATCCAACCTTGCGCTGCACCCGCTCGACCTCGTGAAGATCCGCTTCGCCGGTAAGAGCCCGCCCAGACACCGGGCTGCATCCTCTTACTGTCAGCCCGAACTGGGTGGTAAAGATTCAAAAGGAGGCCTGAATCTCCTCCGCCTTTTCCGTTCTAGGAGGAGGAGGAGCGGTGAAGGGGGTGCTGTCCGCCTTGGCTCACCTGAACTAGATTTGAGGAAATGGTGCTTGCTCTGTAGAGGGGTCGGCCTGCGATCGATCTTCCACGCTCCTCAAGACGAAGGGAGGGGGCGTGTATGTAGAGAAGTCTGAGAAAAAACATCCTCTTTGGCAGAGAAGATGGGATTCAAAGCCTGATTTGTAAAATAAAGAAGAGATGGTCACATTTTAAGGTTTAGTCCTCACACGTGCAAATCATTCACTCTTGGAGGAACTTTGAAATCTTAGCATACCCACGTGGTTTGGCAGCTCGACTAGTATTGGGATAGGACGTAATCTTCAGCGAATAGTTGGGAGATTTGGAATAGAATTCTCTTGAATGTTTGTTTTTTGGCGGTTATAGAATGGTACAAGGTCCTGTGAAAGAATAGGTTGCTAGAATCGAAATACTATTTTAAGTGTATTAGATGAATTGAGTATGTTGAAATAAAGCATTTTAGAAGTTAAACTCGACACTGAAGTCTGGAAAAAGAGTTTCAGAGATGATCTTTGATAACTGAAATTGCAGAAAATAGTTTCCAAATAAAGTTGTTACAAGTTAAGTTCTGCCTTGAGAATTAAATCTACAGAAGTTGTTTATCTTAGCATTAGGTAATTCAGTTCACTTAATTTATATTCTCTTAATGTCTGTAGACTGCTGTGTGGGCTACAGAAGTATCTAATAAAGTTCTTGCCTTCAGAGAACTTAGAATTTAATTGGAGTCATTAGACTTAGTCGTATAAAAGGTAATTCTAGACAACATAAAATCAAGAAATACGAATACAAAATATAAATACCCATAAACCGTCAAGAAAATTCTACAATGCTGATGGCCATATGTATCTTTAAGATTCAGTGGAAGATTGGGGCTTGGGGTTTCCCATAGAAAGGCTAATATTTTGACAGCTGGAGGAAGCAAGAAGCCGTTCTATGAAGGAAAATCATCGAAAATTATGGAGTATTATCTCTAGAAAAAACACAAAGGCATATAATTTCATGAAGTTTTATGATGCATGCACAAATAATTATTGACAAGTAATCTTTATCGAATGTTTACTAGGAGCAAGGCAGTGAACTATGCTTTAGATGCATTATCTCATTTATTATCCTGTAAATCTATTCACAGGAACAATCCTGTGAGTTTATGATCCCTGCTATACAGGTGAGGATAACAGAAATTGACTAACTTACCCAAGTCACAAGTTTGTAAAGATGGATCTGGGATTTAAACCCAGGTAATCTAACTCTGGAACCCTCTGGCACTTAACCCCTCACCATACTACCGCTGTAAGTCCCTGTTACACAATGGTTTGAACATTACAAGAATTTTAGACTTGGCTGCAGGTGCAGGCCTGTATGACTTAGTGTCTCTTCAGTAGCATTTTATCTAGGAGCAGAAGAGGTGATAGTCGAGGTGATCATTGAAGAATAGCGTGATTGGCCTGATGAATTTAGATAGTGCTTTGAAGCGTATCATTCCTGAGGAAAAGGAATTCTTGGTACCTGAGAAGATTAACAGTGTTGATGAATTGGGAAGAGTATTGGGAGACTAGTGGGGCTGAGGTGACAGATAAAAGGATTGAGATTGGATTGGAAGCCTAAATCTAGGAGTGGAAGCAGGACTTTGTAATAATAAAGCTCACAGTGTAGCTCTGAAATGATGATAGAAAGGAGGAAAATTTAAGAAGATAAATAACAGAAATAAAAATTTATTGATTATCAGCATCAATGCTGAATAACATACTGTAGTTTTTATGCTTCCTTGTAATTAAACTCATTTAATAAAATTAAAATCTAATGAAGACAGGATATGGGGGTTAATTCTGAATGCATGCGCTGTTAAACCAAACCTGGAATTTTTCTGTGAGTTCAGGTATAAATTGGAACTCAGAGGTGTCCAGAGTGGTAGAAAGATTAGAAATTATTTCATATGAAAAATGACTGGAGGAACTAGTTTAGCTCAGAAGAGAAAAAAAACTCAAGATATTTAGAGAACTTCCATGTGGGAAAGGGGGCTGCCTTATTGTGGGTTGATCCTAAGGTCAGACACAGGTTGAGTGGAAATTACAGGAAAGCAGATTTTGGTTTGGCAGCGTGGTAGTGCTCAGAAATGAAATTGATGATGACCAGAAGTGGTTCAGATAGTAGGTGGATGACAAATGTTAGAAGATATTCTTGTATTAGGTGGAAAGATTGGATTGGATGATTGTTCAGGCTCCTTTTAACTTTACTATGTAATTTTAAACCCTCAAGAATGATGAGAGAGTCCCAACAAAGAATGTGAATGAGATATAAAAATAATAATTTTCTTAAATACCCAAAAGCCTAATCTGCAAGTTAAAGATATGTGTGAGCTCTTGTGAAGAATATAGAGAGTATGACTACATCCAAAATATTAAGGAACCAAATGTAAAATTCAGTGACAGTAGTGCAGAGTAAAGTTGTATAAGTATGTGGTATCACAAAACCCAGTAGCGTAAATAAGCTAGTACTTATTGAGTGCTTGCAATATGTCAGGCATAATTGTAAGAGCTTTATATGTACTAACTCATTTAATCCTTTATAATTTTTAGAGTTAGGTTCTACTGTTTTTCCTATCTTATGGAAAAACTCAGGCAGAGAGTAATCAAGTGACTTAGGGTTGCAAAGTAATTGCTAGAACTAGGAGTCAAGCTCAGAAAGTCTGTTTCCATAACATATGCTGTTAGTTTGAAACCATGAGTGGGTAGTTTGGTATAGCTAAAGGGTAAATTAAAATACTAGAGATGAAAATAAAGAATGATGCCAGAAAGTTAAGCTGCCAGATTGACGTTATCTTTTATGCCATGTAAAAATGGAAACTGGCAGTAAGACCGCAACCCTCGGTAGGGCAGGATGTTAGGAATGAGAGATCAGGACTAGTAGCACAGGGCTGGCAGTTGAAGCCGCTTAATGGTTGAGACACCACCCCTGTTTGGTGGAAATTGTGCCTATAAATCAGCATTTAAGGATGGGCAGAGAAAAGGGGGCCCAGGAAATTTATTGGCAAAGAAGCAAGAGGACATTCAAGATAGTGTAAGAAGAGAGGGCTTTACACAATATCAGGTGTATTAAGGGGTTCTTAAGAAAGGGAGGACTCCAGAGTGCCTTTGAAGGTTCTTAATTAGAGCGCTTGCAGTAATTGGTGAAGCTCAAACCAGATTGCAGTGGGGATGAGAGAGTCCCTGCTGAGATTGGGAGGGGGAGGGGCTGATTTTCTCATTGCAGACACTTAACTGATGAGGAGGCACTGGGATCAAAGAGGAAATACTTAGGAGAAACTTAAGTCTGTTTAAATACTAATGGGAAAGAACTGAAATCAAGGAAGATATTGGGAAATGGAGGCAGGAGGATAAGGAGTAAGGTATCTAACTAAGGGGGTTTGTCTGAAGAAGCAGGATCCAGAACAAGCTTTTTTGACCAAAACACTTAGTAGGAAATAAATTTTACCTTTGCTATCCAATGCATACACATACACACACAAACATTACTGAAACACAAGTTTCATGAAACATTACTTATCCTTACTTACTACTTGTAATGTCATTTATATTTGTTTTCAATTCCAGTCTGATTTTAAATAAAAGATACTAGCTGTCTGTTCAATTGGTTTCTTGATTCATCTGCAATTTTAAAGATACCAATATAGAGCACAGGTAGGGGGGGAGATTAATTTTATTAAAAGAGACAAACTCTTAATTGTCACAGAGCTGTCACAGAGGAAAGGAGGGGTAAAACTAACATCCCACAAATTAAACAGGTTGTGTTAGGGTGATAGTGCTAGATGGTAATTTTTAAGAAGTCATTGTCTTTCTTTGAAAATGAATTTAAAATTAGTGTCCTGTCTTGGCTCCTTTCTGTGCACCAAACTTTTTATCTTCAGCTTGTGTCCATTGGCATTTTTTAGTGCTATGATAGGCCATTGTAAGCTATTTGATAGGTACTTAGATCTACATGCTAATTCATTAGCGGCAAATGTTTTTAAAACAGTCATGAGGTCATTTAAGCCAGTGGTCCCCAACCATTTTGGCACCAGGGACTGATTCATGGAAGACAATTTTTCCACGAATGAGGGTGAAGGAGGTATGGATGATTTCAGGATGAAACTGTTCCACCTCAGATCATCAGGCAATAAATTCGCATAAGGAGTGTGCAGCCTAGATCCCTTGCATGCGCAGTTCACAATAGGGTTCAAGATTCTGTAAGAACCTAATACCACCACTGATCGGACAGGAGGCAGAGTTCAGGCAGTAATGCAAGCGATGGGGAGCAGCTGTAAGTACAGGTGAAGCTTCACCCGTACTCCGCCGACCTAGCTCACCTCCTGCTGTGCGACCCAATTCCTAACAGGCCATGGATTGGTACCGGGAGTTGGGGACCCCTGATTTAGACCGAAAAAATTTACTGTATTTCATCTATAAAACAATTTTAATTTTATGTTGGGGAGATTATAATTCAGCATTGGTTTATACCTATGAAAAGAACAGGTAGTGTTTTTATGGTTGGTTTTGCTTTTTACCTCAAGAGAGAAATGGTATTGTGAGTTTATTATTGAGAGGAAAATGGAAAGTTCTTAGAAAAAGGCATCCGTACAGAAGAATGAGACACACAGAATCCAGGGGAAGCATCAGAAAGGATATAAACTATACAGGAAAACATTTCTCAAGAGCCTGTCATTCTGCTGCCTGCCTTTAAACTTGTTGTCTTATATAAACCTAAACCCTGTGAGGTACATGACTTACCCCATTTTATAAGTGAGGATGCTGAAGCTCAGAAAGGGTAAGACCATGTAGCGAATTAGGGAAGTTACCTATCAAACCCAGGTCTTCTGACAAAACCTGATGTACTGTAATCTCCCTTCATGCTATAACATTGCCGGGTTAATGATGAGAGAAATTGACTTTTCCCCCTTTGCCTGGCAATGGTAAATAGTGATTCTTCTTTGCCAGGCTGGATTATACACAGTGAGGTAGTGGCAAGGGGACATTGAACCGGGGATGCTCATATGGCTAGTGGGGTGTAATTTGTATAAACTTTCTGGAAGGCAGGTTCAGTATGTATTTGTAACTTAAGTTTATACCCATTGACCCATATCAGTTCTGTTTCTAATAGCTGATTCTAAGGCAATAATAAGTGTTCATGCAGATTGTTGTACAGAATGTTCTTTAGAGGACTTTTTGTAATGGCCAAAAAAAAAAAAAAATTCATATGTCAGATGGAGGAATGACTGTAAATTATGGGATATCTATAAGATGGAAAGCCATAATGTCATATGTTAAAATCTTATTTGGGGGAATCTATTGAATAACAAGGGGGAATGCTCACAAATAATCTTGAGTGGAAAACAAAGCTGTATACAAAATTATATATAGTAAAATTACAAGTTTGGATATACTATAGTATAATGTAGAATGGTTTGTATGATGTAGAATGCCGTTGCCGATTACTGAGATACTTAATACTCATATAATTAAGTGATTTTTCAAAACAGTAAAGAAATAATTGATACTGTATTATTCCTTGTGGTTTTCTACAACCTGCGCATACCTTTGTAAATAGTCCTTTTAACTATCCCTCATGCCCTAGAGTTACCCTATTTTGAATGTGCTTTCTGTTTCCTACAGAGAGGTGAAATGAAAAAGTGCCAGATTTATAATCTAGGTTATATTTTTTACAAAATTGGCAAGAAGACTACTTTAAATGCTGATGATGCTAGTTGAAAACGGATGGTATCTCAAAGTAGGATGATGGCAGTGTGAACTGAGACATAGACAGGTGCAAGAGAAATTTGTGATATAGAATTTAAAAGACTCGTTATTTGATAAAAAGGGATGGGAGGGAGGAGGGTTCATGGATAGTCCCCAGGTATCTGGTGTGGGCGTCTATGTAGATGATGATAACGTTTGTTGAGCTATATGGAACACTTGAGTTAAGAGCAACTTCGGAAGGGATGGGGAAAACTAGTTCAATTTTGGATGTGTTCAAGTGAAATACTTTTCTACTTTCTACTTGGATTTTGACGTATGTTGGTGGGGAGGATAAAAAGAATTTCCAGGAAAAAAAGTTTACCCCATCCTCTGCATTTTCTTTCCTGCTGCTCCTCAGGTCTTGCTAGCACTCGATATAATTGAGGCTCCTAGCTAGTTTATTTTTTGAGTAATATTTTTTAACATTCAAATCCTTAACCTTGGAGCAAAAACAAAACCTAGGTGTCTACACCTAGTTACCTAAGAGACTTTCGGATTATTTAAGAACTAATCTAATATTTCCTAAAATATTATTTGAGTGCTTGGTATGCCCCCAATAAACACTTGAATAAATTAATGAATGTAGTAGTTTTAAAATATTAAAGCCTGGGCTGGGCATGGTGACTCACGCCTGTAATCCCAGCACTTTGGAAGACCGAGGCGGGTGGATCACCTGAGGTCTGGGGTTTGAGACCAGGCTGGCCAACATGGTGAAACCCCGTCTCTACCAAAAAAAAAAAAATACAAAAATTAGCTGGGCATGGTTGTGCGTACCTGTAATCCCAGCTACTAGGGGAGCTGAGGCAGGAGGATTGCTTGAACCTGGGAAGTGGAGGTTGCAGTGAGCCAAGATCGTGCCACTGCACTCCAGCCTGGGCAATAGAGTGGGACTCTGTCGCAAAAAATATATATGTATGTATGTATTTATATAAATATATATAATAAATATATAAGCCTGGAAAATAATTTTTCTACCTAAAAAAAGTTTTTCTTCTAAGTTTATCTCCTTATATAACTGATTGTGCAGTATCTGTGTTTATATGTGATACAGAGCTAGAACTTTGTTCTTACCTGACTTTGTATATCCCTTAATGCAGTGAGCGATGGATTGGAACTGAGACCGAAATATAATGGAATTTTACATTGCTTGACTACTATTTGGAAACTTGATGGACTACGGGGACTTTATCAAGGAGTAACCCCAAATGTGTGGGGTGCAGGTTTATCCTGGGGACTCTACTTTTTCTTGTGAGTAGATTTGGGAGATTTTACAATATTAAATAAAAAAGGAATTTTTGTTTTTAGTGATTTTTACATGTCACATGATGAAATAAGATGAGTCATTTAATCAATTTCTCTGAATTGGAAGGATCAGAAAGAACAAAATGGCTTATTAGTTAGTTTGATTAGTTTGATTATCAGATGCCTCTGATAATGGCTAATAAGCCATTTGGTCTGGAAGAAAGTTCTTAATAGGAAAAATGCTAAGACATGAGGTGGAATAATACTCTTACAGAAGCCATTTCTGTGGGGTGAATTCAGGAAGATGAAATGTTTATCTGATTACTTTTGTAAGCTAAATAAATATTAAGAGAGCTTTTTATTTTAGTTAAAGCCATTTGAAAAACAGCCAACTCCAGATAATTCGCAATGAAATTGTAGGGCACCTTTGATGTTTTATTAGGTGTTTTGGCCATATCAGTACATACTCTTGAGCATTTCTAATAGAGTCAAAGTATCACTAGATTAGAAAAAGTTGAATCAGTTGGTTTGTTATTTATTAGTGGTTTTGGAAAGTGTTGTAGAGACTGGAAGAGCCTGCAGCTGTTGTCCAAAATGAATCCTGTAGATTTCAGCCCTCTTTGGTATTCAGTTTTGATAAAGAAAGATTGTTTAAATAACTATGTTATTTTCTCCATTTATCAGAGATTAGTTGCAGAGTGCCCCAAACAGAAAATTTATAAATACTGAAGCAACATTAATTACTTGTTTATCCTCAGCCAGATTCCCAAAATATTTGAGATGGCTTACAAAAATACATTTGTTTATGATGAAGGTAGAAAAGCAGGAGAGGATAGACCTTGGGGTCCTCATATGAATACGTACCATAGGAAATCCCTGTTGGGAACAGAAAGCAAAAGCCAGTGCATGGCTGAAAGGGTTTGAGGCAAATTGTTTCTTCTTGTTTGACCTGCCCTATCATCTTCCCAGCTCATTCCTTTCCTTACTCCTTCACTAGTCAGATGTCATCACCGTTTAAAATAACTACTGTCACCTGCCTCCTGAAGAAGCCATGGAAAGTTCCTGTGGCAGGCACATTCAGCTTATTTAGTGAACAAGAGCGTTGTCACAAAGCATCATCACACTGTATTGCAGGAACATGCACTGCTCTGAGCATGCCTCTGATCCGTGAAACTGAAACCATGAATAAGGAAGCTTTTCTTTGCTTCAATAGGTTTCATTGTTAGGAAAACATCAATATCTATCTAGTGTATTTGCCTTTGTCTTCTTTGTGTCATGTATTTTGCTTGATCTCCCATATGTTTATGGCAGTATCCAAACCAATCTTAAAGTAACTTTTAAGTGAAAGCAAAATAAAATTCAGCCTTAAAATTGTTTAAATATTTTTTTCTCTTTTTCTTCTCTTTAGAGTGGTGTGTGTGTGTGAAACTATACACACACACACCCCTTGACATATATATGTATATATATACACACACACACACACACACTTTATGAATTCGAGTTGTATAGATTCTCTAAGACAGTTTCTAAGGACAAGCCATATAAAATTTTCACAATGAGAATTTCTTGGGCCGGGTGCAGTGGCTGACACCTGTAATCCTAGCACTTTAGGAAGCCAAGGTGAGAGGATCACATGAGTCTGGGAGTTTAAGACCCGCCTGGGCAACATAATGAGACCCCCATCTCTTCAAAAAATTTAAAAAAGAATTAGTCTGGCATCATGATGCTGCATGCCTGTAGTCTTAGCTCATTGGGAGGCTGAGGCAGGAGGACTGCTTGAGCCTAGGAATTCAAGGTTACAGTGAGCTATGATTGTGTCACTGCACTCCAGCCTGGGTAATAGAATGAGACTCTGTCTCTGAAACAAAAAGCAAAAAAGAATGTGTTCACTTGAGATCATTATCGAAGTGAAGAGTAGAAATTGGCATTAAAGGAAATAGGCCGATTTGACTCCCTTACTCTGAAACATTTAATGGGTATATTCTACCAAATAAAATGCAAATCTCAGTCTACCACTCAAGTGTGGCCAGTTTTCCCTGTCTTCCCACCCACCCTTATTACTTTTCACCATGCTCATCTTTTTCCTTGTTGAAACTGTGCCTGTCTCAATACTACCTCCTACACAAAGCTTTCTGTTATCTCAGTCATAATTCCTGAATTTCTTCTATTGTCTGTATTGTCTTTTATTATGATTTTTTGTGCCACTTAATAGTCCTTATTAATTTGTTAAGAAAAATTCATCACATGTTTATCTTTTTATCGTCTATTAGAAAGCTGATGATAGTACCTGAACACAGGTGCTCAGTATATATTTGTTAAGTACTCCTTCTTTGGTCCCTTTTGTCTTTTATGACCAGTCTGCGTACCACTACTGTACTCTCACCTCCTCCCAGTTTTCCTATCTTTTGAGATTAATTGATGAGTGTCTGATTAAAATATTTTACATTTGTATTGCTAGCCATATTCATTTGAGAGGGAGGGGTGGTATAATCTTGCAGCAAACCACTTCCAGCAAATTCATTCTTGAAAAAGGTCTCATTTTGTGGTTGCATTATGCATTGACTTTTGCTTTTGGGGTAATGCTGTTGAGTTACATACACTTTAAAACAGACTTTGTGACACCTGTTCAAATTAAACTGCTCGCATTTAATTCTTTTAGTTACAATGCCATCAAGTCATATAAGACAGAAGGAAGAGCTGAACGGTTAGAGGCAACAGAATACCTTGTCTCAGCTGCTGAAGCTGGTAAGGCAATGTGTGAAATATAAAAATGTCACCTTCCAAACTTAATTTTCAGTTTCTGTTTTTGATTTTTTTTCTTTGAACACCTGAGTTTAAATATGCCCATCTAACCGTGTTAAATCAGTTATATGGAATTTCTTTTTTCGTTTGTTTGTTTTTTTTGAGACGGAGTTTTGCTCTTGTTGCCCACGCCGGAGTGCAGTGGTGTTATCTTGGCTCACCGCAACCTCTGCCTTCCAGTTTCAAGCGATTCTTCTGGCTCAGCCTCCCGAGTAGCTGGGACTACAGGCATGCGCCACCAAGCCCAGCTAATTTTTTGTATTTTTAGTAGAGATGGGGTTTCACCATGTTGGCCAGAATGGTCTTGATCTCTTGACCTCGTGATACGCCCGCTCCGGCCTCCCAAAGTGTTGGGATTACAGGCGTGAGCCACCACGCCCAGCTGTTACATGGAATTTCTTAGAAGAAATTCTTACGGTTACTCTGTGCAGATTTCAAGAATTTTACTTACAACAGAGTGGTAAAGTTTAGAAAAGTTATGAATCCCTAATGGTTTAAAATGATTTGGTATAGTGTTTCTTTAAAGTATAATTTTAGTTTTCAAATTATACAATTTAGTAGCCTTGTTTAATCGCCTCACTTATGTATACTATCCAGAAGAAAAAAACAGTAAGAGCCATAAGTCTTTATAACTCCTACTTTAATACCTTGATTTCTTAATGTTTGATTAGTCAGAAACTAACTTAGTCATTTTTGAATAGATAGCCACTAGCAAAAACCTGAGTCATAACAGGACCAAATATTTGTTGAATAAAGGACTACTTAGGAAACCTGGCAAATGAAAAACTTAACCAGATGAATTTTTTTAAAAATTGTCACTCTATAAAGGATGTAAAATGTGACTTACTGTATTACATAATTATTTAATTTTTGAGGCATAGTAGTTACTTTGGATTTGAGAAAGATTGTGATAAAGCTGGGGTAGATATATGTGTCACATGCACAGATTATTGGGGTGCCAGATTCCTGGTCCTTTTTGCCTATCTTAAACCCCTCTCGGATTATACCATGTGCTACACCTGAGGTCTGTATCTGCCTACCATCTGTTCTCTGCACCAGGCCACGTTGTTTAGGAGTCAAGACATTTTTGCTATCCTTACGCTTCAAAGGGAAAGCATTTCACATTTCCATTTCCCTTTTAATTTACCCCTCACTAACTGCATGAGGAACTTTTTATGACTACCAAAAATGACGTCTACCCTTTGACCCTAAGACTGTGCCTCAGAGACTACATTTCACAATTTCATATATGGTCCTGTGCATTATCTTTTTTTTTTTTTTTTTTTTTTTTTTACATAAATGTACTGGTTTTAATTTGGGTTGTCCTAAGTGCGAAAGTATCTGTATGCTGAATAATCTTATTGAAATCTCATTTTAGGAGCCATGACCCTCTGCATTACAAACCCATTATGGGTAACAAAAACTCGCCTTATGTTACAGTATGATGCTGTTATTAACTCCCCACACCGACAGTATAAAGGAATGTTTGATACACTTGTGAAAATATATAAGTATGAAGGTGTGCGTGGATTATATAAGGTAACAAATTATCAATATATTTTAAATAACTGAAAATGGCAATTTCCATTGGCTCTGTTGTCTTAGTTCTGAATGACCTATAGTAAGTCCTAAAAAGAAGCCAAACTTAAGCAAGAAACAATTTAATGAAAACCGAAATATAGTTAATAATACTGAAATTGTACTTTAAGCTGTTTGTCCCCATTAACATAGGATGTATCATCATGACATTGGTGGGCATGAGATCTGTCTAAAACTTTGTCAAGTATCTATTTGATAAGTTACACAACCAGGTCACTCATTCCTTACTCCATTCCTTGGAAGCTGTGGTCTCTTGGGAACCTGGGATAATGTAGTCTGGAGAAGACAGTAGCAGTCCTAACAGGATCTTATTTTATTGAGTTTTTTAATTCATCTCAAATCTTACATAAATTAAAAAATAACGACACAAATCAAACCCAACCTTTTGCCTGTTGTAATATTTTAAAAATTTCTTCCTAGTGTCAAATCTGTTTTCTGATTTTGTAACTCCTTTTTATTTTCCCCTTTTCTACCTTCTATTCCCATCTATTGCTTACCCCATAAAGAAATTTTTAAGCATACATAGTTTAAAATCAAAATTAGACATGTTGAATTTCAGTTTGTTTTTCAAGAATTGAGTAATAGCTTTTAAAATCATTTTAAGGCTGATAGGATTTTACTGACCTGTGGGCAAGAATTTTGTAAATATATTACTCAATTTTATGTCTTTTCATCACTTTCTGCTTTATTCTTTCAGAATACCTATGCACAGTTCATTGATTTACCATTACCTTTAGTTTCTTAACTTTCCAGAATTTAATTTCCCACTCACATCTCAAATCTTGACAGTGTGGGTCTTCTTTATATGTATACTGTTTAAAGAAAAACTAATATATGAACATCCAAACCTTTAAAAATAAAGTAGAAGAGAATACTACCCATTTCTTTATATTACTACAAGTTTTTAACCCAATATTTTAAAAATGTGACTTGTGCAAAATTAAATGAATTTGCTTAAAGTGCTGTAATGAGAGAGAAGAGAAAGTATTTTACTTAAATATATTGTTCTTCAAACATACGTTGTTTTGCTTTTTAAAAATCATTCCCTTATAGGGATTTGTTCCTGGGCTGTTTGGAACATCACACGGTGCCCTTCAGTTTATGGCGTATGAATTGCTGAAGTTGAAGTACAACCAGCATATCAATAGATTACCAGAAGCCCAGTTGGTAAGATGATTCTTGTAAAAATGATATCATTTCCTTTTATGGGTATTTAATAGGTAGAAATTTTTGTCATGCTTACCTTGGTGGTAGTGCTGTGATAATGAGTACTGGCTCTGCCACTGATTTATAGTTAAATATTTATAGGCTGATGCCACACAAATGTCAAAAATAGAATCCCTTAAAGATCCATTTAAATGTTTTTTCTATATAATTTTTACTTCTGTATTTTAAAAGAAATCCTGTCTAAAGAAAAAACTGTTTTGTGTTGCCATTTTAGAGCACAGTAGAATATATATCTGTTGCAGCACTATCCAAAATATTTGCTGTCGCAGCAACATACCCATATCAAGTCGTAAGAGCTCGTCTTCAGGATCAACACATGTTTTACAGTGGTGTAATAGATGTAATCACAAAGACATGGAGGTGAGAGCATGCGCTATATCAAAAATTGTTTTCATAAAGTACCTTGCATATCTTAGACCATCCTGTTGATACTAGTTTTATAGCAAAGGCCAGTTTGCTGTGGTGAACACATGATGGTGGTCCCTGCTTTCCCAATTATTACGTATGTGACCATGGCCTTAATCTCTCTGAGGCTTAATTTCTTCATTTGTAAAATAAGACTTTCTAGGCTAATAGGTTGTTATAAGAATCAAATTAAATGTGTGAAAATGTTTTGGAAAATAAAATTTAGGTGTTATAAAATATCTGAATGGTGTTGAATATAAGAAGTCATAAGCTAGCTTAATACATTCAAGAAGGCTCCACACCTGCTACTGGCACCATAACTTTTGCAAATACTTGTTTCTATATAGGAAAGAGATGATTTGTTCTTCAGTATGAGATTAAATTATTATAGGCAGACATCACCATATTTCCCTTTAATTCTAAAAGAACAGAGCAGAACATTTAGGATGTTTAAATTTAATTCAATTCAAGAAATATTTAATGAACACCTAAATGACAAATTTCTAGGCCATATTATTGGCATTAAGGGAATAAAGTTTTATCTTTATATGTGCTGTATTTTATATTTATATATGCTTTATATGTGCTGTTGGCTAGCATTTATCCAAGCTATGAGGTTTTTTAATGCCTACATTAGCTCAATTAAAGCTCCTGCCTGTTCATACGTTTAAAAACATTTGAAAGATAGCTAATTGAAGGGACTTTTTAGTTCAGTTTTGAGATGTTCCGACCCTCTCTTCCTCAGTCCATCCATAAAAGGAATGTAAATCCCTATAAATCCCATATAAACTACATTACTTGAGGACATTGAAAACATGAACTTAAATCAGAGTGAGGTTTGACTGCTGCTTGCTCCATGCCTTGTGTCAGTTAAAACTTTCATGTTTTCAAGCTAGCACTATAGAAAATTAAGCATTATCTATTTTTCCCTCTAAAGGAAAGAAGGCATCGGTGGATTTTACAAGGGAATTGCTCCTAATTTGATTAGAGTGACTCCAGCCTGCTGTATTACCTTTGTGGTGTATGAAAACGTCTCACATTTTTTACTTGACCTTAGAGAAAAGAGAAAGTAAGCTAAAAGAGGACAATTCCAGTATATCTGCCCAAGGCAGCAACAAGCTCTTTTGTGTTTAAGGCATAAAAGAAGAATTCTGCATAGAAACGTGGCTCATATTCGAAATTGATCTACAGTCATCAGAAGCCAGAGAACTGCTCAGTCTTCCGCAATGTATTTCTGCTTTTTGCCTTCCCCATATATATGGAACTTGGGTACCTCTGCCTGAAATGGCTGCCATCAACACAATACTAAAACTGACACGAAGTATAGAGTTTCACAGATTTCTGCGTTTTATTGGTGGAACCTGATTCGCAACATTTGCTAAATGGATTAGATGAATGTACTTCTTTTTGTGAACTTAATTGCCTGGATTGCTTTAAAGTTAACCTTCGTGCAATACCAAGAAAATGGCTCCTTAAAAGAATGTCTTTGTATGTCTCAAGGTGAATTAAGGATTTACTGAATAAGGTGTTGACCAAATCTAGACCATTTTAGAATTAGGAAGTTTTAGTGAGAAAAAAATCCACTGTAAATATGCTTTAGTTTTAATTCAATTGGGATGCACTACTTAGCGAAAATGGAGAAACTATATACTTCTCAGAGAAATATCTGACATCTATTATCATTCCATTGCTATTTTTTTTCCCCAGAGACTTCCATAGTTTAAAATAAAATCCTAGATCAATTTCTTGTTTTTTGGCATAAATACTTTATTGTAAATTTATAAAGTCTGAGCTTCTAGGATCCAGCTGTGTCAACCTTTATTTAGCATATATAGTTATAAATCACTTATTACAGATGCTAAATCACCTTTTACAGATGCTGAAATGTTTGGCATGTGTTTGTCGACAAAGTGAATGGAAATGAGAAACTTTATACTTTAGTTTTCAGATATATGGATCTAGATCCCAAATGAATGATTTTCATTGGTTTCTCAAATTCAGGTTGAAATACAAATTAATAGCCTTTATTGATTTTTACTTTTATGAGTCATTGTAGACGTCTATAAATATAAAAGGGCCTGTTCCCAAAGGATGCCAGAGTACTAGCATTTTTATTTATCATAAACATCCACGAGTGCTGTTGCACTACCATCTATTTGTTGTAAATAAAACAGTATTGTTTTCAAAGCCATCTTTAAGTAGTTCTTTAAAAATAGGTCTATTTTTTTAAAGTTTGGAAGTGGCATTGTTTTTAAAGTAAAGAGAAAATGATAAGTACTTAGTTGTATTTACTGTAGTATCTTGTAACATGCAGATGAATGCTTTATCAGTTAAATGTGATGTATTTTTTCATACTTCTGGATTATACTATAATTCATATGAAATCTTGATATTAGTGCCCATATGGAAAAAATGAACTGCAGTTGATATTTGGTGTTTAAGACAGCACCATTATTTAAAAACCTATGTACTCCCAAATGAATAAAACATAATTCTTGTCCTCTGAGAGCATACAAGCTTGTGTGATAAATGCATTAAATAATTACAGCTATAGATTAAGAACATGTAAAGAATATCTTACAAAGCCTGGTAAGAGTTCTGAGAGAAGAGAACTCAATTTCAGTCATTCAACAACAAATAGTTGCTCAGTTCCTGCTCTTTGCCAGGTATGTCGCCAAGCACTGAGGATATAGCAAATAAGCCAGACAATATTCCTGCCCTCAGGCAATTTTCATCTTGGTGTAAGGGACAGAAAAGGAAATATATGCGTAATATAATTTCAGGTATTTAAAGCTATAAATAAAACTACAGCAGAATTTGCGGAATAGTGTTGCTATCTTAGGTATTATGGTTGGGGTCAGGAAAGGTCTCTGAGGTAATATTTGGAACATTTTGAAAGAAGTGAGGAAGCAAGCCACAATGAGAGGAAACACATTTTAGGCAGAGAGGATAGGAAGTAAAAAGGGCCTGAGGCAGGAATTAACTTGGCTAGAGGGGATGGGTGAGGAGAGAGAGGAGGTTGGAGAAGTGGCCATTGCAGTATGGTGGGAAAGAGCTCAGGTTGGACAGCCAGGCCCTCTGGCCTCAAAATTCAGCTTTCCCATTTTCTGTTTAACCTTAGGCAGGTCACTTCAGCCCTCTTTGTCTTAGGTTTCCTGATCTGTAAAATGGTGTCTTAGATCAGTTCCTCTGTAACAATGCCAGAGATGGGGATTCTTGGGCAAGTGACTGAGGGAGCACTTTCAGGAGAAATCTGTAATGGAGTAAAGCAAACAGGATAAGGCCGGGGAAGAAGAGTTTGAGGAGTAGTGTAGCCTCAGCCTGACCTTATAGGGCACTCTGCCAAATAAATTGGGCCACAGCAGATGTCCTGCCCAGAGGTGAAGGGGCTGAGCCATTAGGTTCCCACATCAGGCTGTCACAGACCACTGGCTATGGGGAGAAGGGATGGAGGAGTGACTAGGTACCTCTCCTCAGCCAAGGGCAATCCTCCAAGTAAGGGCGGAGGTGTCAGCTCTTACCAGCCAACACCTACAGCAGCTAGGGTATGGGTGCAACAGTCCCATAAAAGGGGTCTGGGTAAGTCACTAACAGCATCTGCTGCAAATGAGGATATTAAAAGTATATAGCTGTAGGATTATTGAGAGGATTAAATTAATGAATTTTTAAAAAGCTCTTAGTGTGCCTGGGCCAATAAATGTTAGCAGAGACCAGGCTTTATAGGCCATGGTAGAGTTTCGATTGAGAGATCATTCTGGTGACTGTATAGAGGAAACAGGAGAAAGGCAAAAAAGCAGGAATACTAGTTAGGAAGCTTTTACAAATGTCGAGTCATGAGCAGGTGGCAGCTTGGACCTGGTTGATGGAGTCTGAAGTGGTGAATTATAGCTTGGGGGAACTAGAGCAGGGTTCATGGAGGGGGAAACATTTAAGCTGGGCATTGAATGAAAATTCCAGAAGGAACCATGGAAAAAGGAAAGCACAGGTGACCTGCCTTGAACAGTGAGTTGTCAATTAACGTGATAATAAAAGGAAAAGGAAGAGAAAGCTGGAAGATTGGGACCAGGACATGAGAACTTGGAACCTGACAACCTGTGTAGGCTTTATTGGGTAAAAGAGAAGTGAGAGTAATTAAAGAACAGAGAGACATGGCTACTGCTTAGGGGTGACAGAGGAAGACTGGTCAGATAAGAGGAACAAATTCCAAACAGAAAGTGTTAGTCAACCAATAGATACTTCAGTAGGATGAAGATTGATGCCACTGATAAAGCAGATTCAAATTATAGAGGCTGATGACACATTGCAAGCAACTTAGGGGGTGGGGTGACTGTAAGTATTCATTTCACTATGGACTCTTCTTTCCTGGATTTTGGCAGTTGAAGGTAAAGAACTTTAGCTTGTAAATGTACTGCAGTTCTATGAAGGAGTGTAGGTAGGAGAGGTTGGCAAAGGGAAAACCCTTGAAGATAAAGATACAGGATAAGGGGACGGGTGCAGTGGCTCACGCCTATAATCCCAGCACTTTGGGAGGCTGAGGCGGGCAGATCACAAGATCAGGAGATCGAGACCATCCTGGCCAACATGGTGAAACCCCGTCTCTACTAAAAATACAAAAATCAGCTGGGTGTGGTGGTGCATGCTTGTAATCCCAGCTGCTCTGGAGGTTGAGGCAGGAGAATAGCTTGAACCAGGGAGTCAGAGGTTGCAGTGAGCTGAGATCATGCCACCGTACACCAGTCTGGTGACAAAGCGAGACTCTGTCTCAAAAAAAAAAAACCAACTTGCTGGAGCTATGCACCAGAGAATGTAATCAAAGACAATGATGGGTACCATGCCTTGTGAAAAGAAGGCTATTACATTTCAATACGTGCTTTTGTAGTGTGACAATATTTAGAAAGTCATGTCTTCTAAACACACTAAAAAAGGGAGATCAACTAAAAAGTATGTTGGAGTTTATGAGTCATCAGAGTTACTATTTTCTTTTGAATGTGGACACTTAATATAAAATCCTCCAGATAAAGTATGTATTTTTACCATTTTTAAAACAAGGTCTCTTTGGCTATTGTAAAATAGCTTATACAAACAAAATCCTGTGAGATGATTTACTTACCTTTATGCTTGTTTTCCAAAGATGTGTTAGGTAACGTGCAGAAATGATGTGAAGTTTGGGGTTAAAGTCTTACATTTCATTCTAAAGGACTAAATAGGAGAAAAACTCTGGAAGTACCTGTAATGAATCCTGTTGATTGGCTGCACAGCATCCATGTCTCCTCTTCCTTCTTGGAGTAGTAGTCTGAAGTTCTTTTTTTTTTTTTTTTTTTTTTTGAGACAGCGTCTCGCTCTGTCACCCAGTTTGGAGTGCAGTGACATGATCACATGATCATAGCTCACTGCAGGCTCAAACTCCTGGATTCAAGGGATCTTCCCACCTCATAGCTGGGACTACAGACATGAGCTACCTCACCTGGCCCCTGAATTTCTTTTTGAAACCCACCCCCTCCCTCCATTCTCAGTTTTGTGATTTAGATGGGATCAACCTCACCTGCACCAGAGGTAGGCCCTAATAAACAGAGCAAATCTGAATGTGCCATCTCTATCCATAATGAGTGGTTTGGAATTGGCATAGTTACTTAAGCTGGTCTGATCAGAGTGACTCTTAAAGTCATTTTCACCCTGATTATAGTGACATAAATTCTCTCTTTGCTGTTTCATGAATCCTCATTAGGGGTGACAGAGGAACCTCCTCATTCATGAAACAGCAAAGAGAGAATTTATGTCACTATACTCAAGGTGAAAGAACTTAGAGCTAATTTTTAGAGCTTCTCAAAGCCAATTTAGAATCATAGCTTAAACAGAGTGAGTTTGTCCAAAATGGAGTCAGCACCAAGGAAGTAACAATAAGAAATTGAAAGAAATGAACTAGGTACTTTGTTGTGTTACATGGGATTCTGCATCAACCCTTACACCTAGCAGCATGTACTTCTGGAGTTTTCAGTGGGTGACCCAGTAGATTTCCTGGGTTTTTTCGTTTGTTTGTTTTTGAGATGGAGTATCGCTCTGTCACCCAGGTAGGAGTGCAGTGGTGTGATGTTGGCTCACCCCAACCTCAGCCTCCCAGGTTCAAGCGATTCTCCTGTCTCAGCCTCCCAAGTAGCTGGGACTATAGGCGTGTGCCAGCACACCTTGCTAGTTATTATATTTTTAATAAAAACAGGGTTTCACCATGTTGGCCAGGCTGGTCTCGAACTCCTGACCTCAAGTGATCCGCCCACCTCGGCCTCCCAAAGTGCTAGGATTACAGGTGTGGGTCACCGTGCCCGGCCGACTTCCTGTATTTTTAAAGCTAGTCTCGGTTTGGTTTTTCTATCACTTGCTGCAACTGAAAACTTCCCAGATGGCACAGAATCTGTGATACCCTGAATTCTGTATGTCACTTCCTCATCAGCTGTTTTGTTCTAGGTGGACTCTTGTTTTTGTGGAAATTGAAGTCAACTTTATGAAAATTGAGCACTTTGGGACCATTGTGTGATCACGTAGTTTCTTTAAAATGTGTTCAGTTTTACAGGAAAACATCGTTTGATATTTATATAAGTTAAAGATATTATTCAACTCATGAAAAGCACAAAGGTAGAAGATTGATAGACTTAGAAAAATAAAATATGCTTATGGTGGAAGATCCAACTGTACAAAAGTTGAATGATTTGTAAGTTCTCCCTGGTGGATTTTCTGAGATCTAATATTCCAGAATTGTGTTTAGTATTAAATTTCAATATTATGATATTAGACTTGTACCACTGTAAAGGCTAGGAAATTATAAAACCTGTTCACACTGAACATGTCAAAAGGAAAAGCAGCAAGCTGTTTTTGTTAAGTGATTCACATTAATCTCTTTCCCATCTAAGTTCCAAGCCAATCCAGACATAGACAGAGGTAGAGGGAGCATGGGATATTGCCTTTATTAATGATAAAGCTAAAATTAGAGAATGAGGCTTATATAGATATAAAAGTAGGTTTCCTTATACCAAGCCCCAGAATCATATAGCCATCTAAACCGCAGACAACATTGAACTAAGACTATTTTATGGCCTGCTCTTGTGAAAGTTACAGCAAGGAGAAGTGGGGCAGAATGCATTTTCTCTGTAAGCAGCTTATTTCCAAAGAGAGAGGAGGGAAAGAAAGTGCCACTCGTGCTCACTTCCCTATCCCAAACTTAACAATCAAATCAATTACATCTGTCAGTCTAGGTTCAACCAGGAGACAGAACACACCGTAATTTAAATATGCTAAGTTTAAAGAATTATTATGCTATGGTAGAACAATATAAATATGTTTAGAAAATCTAAACTATTCTAGGGCCGAGGCTGAGTAGCCAAAGAAGGACAAAGTTGGAAGAGAGTCCCCCTCTGGTGTTCAGACTTTATTGGAGAAGTTGTGGCTGCAGACCACTGGATGATGTGGAAGTTTGCTGGAGTGCCTCGGGCCAGAGGTGGTTTAGAATTGTCTTGATGAACAGGAAACGGTTCTCTGGGACACGGGCAAGCCAAGGCTAGTGAGCAGACTGCAGAAAGAGTTAGGACATTTCTGCAGGTGTGAAACTGGGGCAGAACTTATACACATTGGAAGGACCTCAGAAGCCAACCTTTAGGAGAAAGGAAAGCTGAGATTGATGGGTGGGCATACAGAGAGAGTCAGGGCACTGCTACAGGTACCTGGCCAGGAGCATGTGGGGTGCATCTCAAGAGGGCTGCAGCAAGGTGGTCACCAAGCTTCCTAGGCTGGGACTGCAAGGTAGACTGTATATTCTGTGTGCAACCGGAGCAAAACACCACCAGATGCATACACCACTGACCTTGCAGTGGGAGCAAAAAAGAAAAAAAAAATGAGCACGCTGACACTAGGATGAGAAATTCCTTTCCTCCTGCAGTGCCCCTCCAATGTCCTCTACTTATTCTCATTGTAAAGGAGAAATGCTTATTGTTCAATCTGTTGTCACAGAGTAAATACTGAAGGATGAATTTGGAGCTGAGAAGTGATAAATTGACAAGGGGGCCCTTTGGACTGCTCAGCTTCTATACGCACCTTTCTACACATATTTGAACTCCTGCACAACAACAGAGCAACTAACTATATTTTGGCCTAGCAAGATAGTTATCCTTCTGATAAGTGAGGCTCTTACTGTTCCCCAGAATAAGACGCAAAGTCTCAACAGTCATTGGATTCATTGCTGCATATATTAATTACTCCTCAATTCAGTCATCATCCTACCTAATTTTCTGTTAAGACTGAATTGTAAAGTTGACCTTCAGCAACCTGTATAATAAAAAATAGGGAGAATGGGAAAGTAGAAAATAAAAATAAACACATGCATACAAACAAAGAGAATATATGCAGAGCTACAGTTCTTGTTTCTGTGATTGGTCACAAAGTTATGGTTGATATCTATAGCTTCCACCTCCAACTACCTCTATATTTCCCTTTTCCACAGTCAGAATCAGCTGCTGTGGGTTCTTTGCCTAGTAGAGGGCTTCAAGCCTTCCTTTTTGAAAGGTCTGAATCCTCAATCATCCTGCCCTTTTCTGATTGTTGTGATTTTCCATTTAACCTTTACAGTTGGACCTGGAAGTATTAAGAGGCATCTTAGAACATCTCCTGGGTTCCAGAAAGTCCTCCTTGCTTCCATTTGCAGAAGCAAACCAATTTACCTTGGAAATTGAGATCAATCACTGCAGCCAATAAATTAACCCCCTCTTTTTCATCCGTTGGTTAAGTGTTATATGAAGTGCAAAAAAATGACCAGGTGGCAGTCTGATAAGCAGAATTCTAAAATGAATGCCATAACTTTTCCTCTCTTGTACACACCCTGTGTAATCTCCCCTTGAGGATGGTTGAGACCTATAAACATAATTGGATAGCACCTCCATGATTATGCTATATGGCAAAGGGTTCCTAATCAGTTGACTGTAATCCAAAGGGAGATTATCCTGTGTAGGTATGATCTAATCAGGCAACTTGTTTAAAAGCAGAAGAGTTATCCTGCTGGTCTAGAAGAAAAACAGCCTGTTGTGAAAGTAGGGACCATAGGGACCTGAGGGTGACCTCTAGGAGCTGAGAGCAGTCCTCAGCTAACAGTAAAAAAAACGAGAACTTTAATCACAACTGCAAGGAACTGGATTGTGCTAACAACCACATGAGCTAGGAATAGGATCCTAAGTCTCAGATGAGATCACAGCCCCAGCCAATGCTTTAATTTCAGCCTGGTAACACTGAGCAGAGGATTCGGCTAACCTGTATCCAGACCCTTGACCCACAGAAACCATGAGATAAATAAATTTGTGTTGTTTCAAGTTACTAAATTTGTAGTAATTTGTTATGCAGCCAATAGGAAACTGATAACCTGTCTCATCCTACAACTCAGTGGAACCACTATTTTGTTCCCCTGGTGGGTACTAAGCTTTCCAAACCAGCAAACTCAAGAGTTGCCAGGTGCAGGGGCCTTTGAAAACAGTATGCTGAGAATAGATAGGGCTCAAGGACAGTATCTCCAACTGAACTTTTAATGAACTCCCGTAGGCGCCAAGAAGGCGGGTAGATAAGTAAGAATATAGAAACAAGGTACTGAGTAGAAGGTTACATGTGGGAAAAGAAAGTTTGTTTTGCATTGCATTCTTTCTGCTGATGTGAGGTTTATGGAGTATAAATAAAGTGAGGCGGAGGCTCTGAGTGCGGCTGCCATGTTCTCTGTGTGTCTTTGTCTTTGTGTGTGTTCTTTCATTCTCCACCACCCCCGGTGCGGCCCCCAACAGCCGGGACAGGAAGCAAAAAGTCTGTAAGCTGGTTATTAGGTGTAATAATGAGATACGTCTGTGATAGTTTATTTTAGATGTCAACATGACTAAGCTAGGGGTTACTCAGCTAGCTGTTAAGGCGTTATTTCTAGCTATATCTATGAGTGTGTTTCCAGAAGAGATCGGCATTTAAATCAGTGGACTGAGGAAGGAAGATCTGCCCTTAGTGAGGGTGGGTGCAGTCCAATCAGCTGAGGGCCGCATTCAAACAAAAAGGCAGGGAGGAAAGGTGAATGTGATCTTTATTCTGGAGAAGGGATACCTTTCTTTGACTGCCCTTGGACATCAGAACTCCAGATTCTCCAGCTTTCGGAGTTGGACTTACACCAGCACACCTCCTGCCCCGAGCTCCCAGGGTTCGGCCTCAAACTGAAAATTACACCATGGGCCTCCCTGGTTCTCCAGTTTGCAAATGGCTTGTTGTGAGACTTCTCAGCCTCCGTAATTGGGTGAGCCAATTCCCCTAATAAATTTCCTCTCATTTATTAAGAGATTTATAAGTATATAGGCATACCTTTGAGATCTCTGAGATATTTTTATAGTTCAGTTCCAGACCACTGCAACCAAGTGAATATCACAATGAGTCATGTGAATTTTTTGATTTCCCAGTGTATATAAAAATTATGTTGATATTATACTGTAGCCTATTAAGTGTATAATAGCATTATGTCTAGAAATACCTTGTACATAGCTTAATTTTAAAATACTTTATTGCTAAAAAAATTCTGACAATCATCTCAGCCTTCAGTGAGTTGTAATCTTTTTGCTGGTGGAGGATCTTGCCTCATGATGGCTGCTGATTGATCAGGTTGGTGGTTGCTGAGGTTGGGGTGGCTGTGGCAATTTCTTAAAATAAGATAATGGAGTTTACCACATCGATTGACTCTTGCTTTAATAGAAGATTTCTCTGTAGCTTGTGGTGGTGTTTGATAGCGTTTTACTCACAGTAGAACTTTGTTTGAAATTGTAGTTGATTTTTTCCATTCCTGCTGCTGCTTTATCAAGTAAGTTTATGTAATATACCAAATCCTTTGTTGTCATTTCACAATATTGACAGCATCTTCACCAGGAGTAGATTCCATCTCAAGGAACCACTTTTCTGAAATGTTAATTTTTATGGGTACATAGTAGATATATATTTATGGGGTACATGAGACATTTTGATTCAGGCGGCATACGCCATGTAATAATCGCATTAGGGTAAATGGGGCATCCGTCACCTCAAGCATGTATCGTTTCTTTGCGTCACGAACATTCCAATTATACTCTTTTAGTTATTTTTAAATGTACTATAAATTATTCTTAATTGTAGTAACCCTGTTGTGCTATCAAATACTAGATTTTATTCATTCTTTCTATTTTTTGTGCCCATTAACTATCCCCACTCTCCCCCGACTCCCCACTACCCATCCCAGCCTCTGGTAGCTAACATTCTACTGCCTATCTCCATGAGTTCAATTGTTTAATTTTCAGCTGCTACAAATGAGTGACAACATGTGAAGTTTGTCTCTCTGTGCTTGGCTTATTTCACTTAACGTAATGTGCTCCAGTTCTATTGATGTGTTGCACATGACAGGATCCTTTGTGTATAAGTACCACATTTTCTTTATCTATTTGTCTGTTGTTGGACAGGTAGGTTGATTCCAAATCTTTGCTGTTATGAATTGTGCTGCAATAAATATGGGAGTGCAGATATCTCTTCAATATACCAATTTCCTTTCTTTTGGTTATATGTCTGGCAGTGGGATTGCTGGATCATATGATAGTTCTTAGTTTTTTTCAGAAACCGCCAAACCATTCTCCATAGTGACTCTAATAATTTACATTTCCACCAACAGTGTATGACGGTTCCCTTTTCTCTACATCCTCACCAGCATTCATTAATTGCCTGTCTTTTGGATAAAAGCCATTTTAACTGGGGTGAGGTGATATCACATTGTAGTTTTGATTTGCATTTCTCTGATGATTAGTAATATTGAGCACATTTTCATATGCCTGTTAACCATTTGTATGTCTTCTTTCAAGAAATGTCTATTCAAATCTTTTGCCCATTTTTAAATTGAATTATTAGATTTTTTATATAAAGTTGTTTGAGCTTCTTATATGTTCTGGTTGTTAATCCCTTGTCAGATGGATAATTTGCAAATATTTTCTCCCATTCTGTGGGTTGTCTCTTCAGTTTGTCGATTGTATCCTTTGCTGTGCAGAAGCTTTTTAACTTGATGTGATACCATTTGTCCATTTTTGCTGTGGTTGTCTGTGCTTTTAGGTTATTACACAAGAAATAACTTTGGGAGGCCAAGGCAGATGGATCACCTGAGGTCAGGAATTTGAGACAAGCCTGACCAACATGGTGAAACCAGGTCTCTACTAAAAATACAAAAATTAGCCAGGTTTGGTGGCTCACACTGGTAATCCCAGCTACTGGAAAGGCTGGAGTAGGAAAATCCCTTGAACCCAGGAGGCAGAGTTGTGTTCTTTAGAGTGGCAACTTTTGACATTTCTCAAATCTATTCTCTCTTTTATTCCTATGGTCATCACCAAAGCCCATACCATTCCAGTAAACTTTTTTTATTGTAGATAATATATCTAACATAAATTTGCCATTTTAGCCACTTTAAAGTGCACAATTCATTGGAATTTAGTATATTCACAGTGTTGTACAACCATCATCACTCTGTAGTTTCAGAATATTTATATTATTCCAAAAGGAAACCATATACCTATTAAGCAATCATTCTCCATTATTCCCTCCTCTAACCCCTAGCAATCACTAATCTGCTTTCTGTCTCTATGGATTTGCCTTTTCTGGGCATTTCATATAAATAGAATCATACCACATGTTGCCTTCTGTGTCTGTCTGTGTAATATTTTTGAGGTTCATCCATGTTATAAGAATGTATTGACACTTAATTCCTTTTTATGACTGAATAATATTACATTGTATTCATACACCACATTTTGGCTATCAATTTTTTTTCAGTTGATGGACATTTGGATTGTGTTGATGTTTTGGCTATCGTGAAGAGCGCTGCTATGACCATTCATGTTCAAGATTATGTTTGTACCACTGTTTTCAGTTCTTCTGGGTATAATGGCTGTACCATTTTGTATTCCCACTAGCAATGTATCAGAACTTCATTTTCTCCATATCGTTGCCAACACTTATTTTCCATTTTTTTATTATAACTATCCTGGTCGATGTAAAGTGGTATCTCAATATAGTTTTAACTTGCACTATCCTAATGACTAATGATGTTAAGCATGTTTTCATGTGTCTGTGGGCTCTTCATCTATCTTCTTTGGGGAAATGCCTATTCATTTCTTTTGCAAATCTTTTGACTGAGTACTTTTTCTTTTTGTTGTCTTAACAGCCTCTTAAGCTGGCCTTCCTCTACTCTTCGTACCTCTAACTTTTGTTTTTTAACTCAGCTGTTGGAATGAGTTTTTCTTATATAATGTTCTTCTACACCAAACTGTCAATAGCTCTCCACAGCTCTACAGATAACTCTGGCATTCATGGCCTCCACAGTATTTTCTCAGCCTCCTTTACCAGCTTTGACTCTTTTTTTTTTTTTGCCCTGATGTACATTTATTTTTCTTTTATATATATAAATATATATAATATATAAATATAAATAAATATATAAATGTATATTTATTTATACATTTATTTTTATGTACATTTATTTTTCTTTTCTATATAAAAATATATAAAATATATATTTATATCTTTATAGTATAAATATATATAATATATATTATAAATATATATAGAAGAAAAAATTATATATATAATTACACTTCAAGTTCTGGGGTACATGTGCAGAACATGCAGGTTTGTTACATAGTTATACACATGCCATGGTGGTTTGCTGCACCCATCAATCTGCCACCTATATTAGGTATTTCTCCTAATATTATTCCTCCCCTAGCTCCCCCACCTACCGACAGGCCCTGCTGTGTGATGTTTCCCTATGTCCATGTGTTTTCATTGTTCAACTCCCACTTATGAGTGAGAACATGCAGTGCTTGGTTTTCTGTTCTTGTGATAGTTTGCTTAGAATGATGGTTTCCAGCTTCATCCATCTCCCTGCAAAGGACATGGACTCATCCTTTTTTATGGCTCCATAGTATTCCATGGTGTATATGTGCCACATTTTCTTTATCCAATCTATCATTGATGGGCATTTGGGATGGTTCCAAGTATTTGCTATTGTGAATAGTGCTGCAATAAACATATGTGTTCATGTGTCTTTATAGCAGCATGATTTATAATCCTTTGGGTATATACCCAGTAATGGGATGGCTGAGTCAAATGGCATTTCTAGTTCTAGATCCTTGATGAATCACCACACTGTCTTCCACAATGGTTGAACTAATTTACACTCCCATTAACAGTGTAAAAGCGTTCCTATTTCTCCACATCCTTTCCAACATCTGTTGTTTCCTTTTTTTTTTTTTTTTTTTGAGACAGTGTCTCCCTCTGCCACCAGGATGCAGTGCAGTGGCGTAATCTCGGCTCACTGCAACCTCCTCCTCCCAGGTTCAAGTGATTCCCCTGCCTCAGCCTCCAAAGTGACTGGGACCACAGGCATGCACCAGAACACCTGGCTAATTTTTTGTATTTTAGTAGAGATGGGGTTTCACCATGTTGGCCAGGATGGTCTCGATCTCCTGACCTCATGATCCCCCTGCCTCGGCCTCCCAAAATGCTGAGATTACAGGCATGAGTCATTGTGCCCAGCCTGTTTCCTGACTTTTTAATGATCGCCATTCTAACCGGGGTGACTTGGTATCTCATTGTGATTTTGATTTGCGTTTCTCTAATGACCAGTGATGATGAGCATTTTTTCATATGTCTGTTGGCTGCATAAATATCTTTTTCTGAGAAGCGTCTGTTCATATCCTTTGCCCACTTTTTGATAGGGTTTTTTTTTCTTGTAAATTTGTTTAAGTTCTTTGTAGATTCTGGACATTCGCCCTTTGGTCAGAGGGATAGATTGCAAAAATTTTCTCCCATTCTGTTGGTTGCCTGTTCACTCTGATGATAGTTCCTTTTGCTGTGAAGAAGCTCTTTAGTTTAATTAGATCCCACTTGCCAATTTTGGTTTTTGTTGCCATTGCTTTTTGTGTTTTAGACATGAAGTCTTTGCCTATGCCTATGTCCTGAATGGTATTGCCCAGGTTTTCTTCTAGGATTTTTATGGTCCTAAGTCTCTGTTTAAGTCTTTGATCCATCTTGAGTTGATTTTTGTATAAGGTGTAAGGAAGGGGTCCAGTTTCAGTTTTCTGCGTATAGCTAGCCAGTTTTCCCAACACCAGTGATTAAATAGGTAATCCTTTCCCCATTTGCTTGTTTGTGTCAGGTTTGTCAAAAATAAGATGGTTGGAGATGTGTGGTGGTATTTCTGAGGCCTCTGTTCTGTTCCATTGGTCTGTATATCTGTTTTGGTACCAGTACCATGCTGTTTTGGTTACTATAGCCTTGTGTTATAGTTTGAAGTCAGGTAGCATGATGCCTCCAGCTTTGTTCTTCTTGCCTAGGATTGTCTTGGCTATGCAGGCTCTTTTTTGGTTCCATATGAAGTTTAAAGTAGTTTTTTCCAATTCTATGAAGAAAGTCAGTGGTAGCTTAATGTGGATCTCATTGAATCTATAAATTACTTTGGGCACTATGGCCATTTTCACGATGTTGATTCTTCCTATCCATAAGCATGGAATGATTTTCCACTGGTTTGTGTCCTCTCTTATTTCCTGGAGCAGTAATTTGTAGTTCTCCTTGAAGAGGTCCTTCACATCCCTTGTAAGTTGTATTCCTATATATTTTATTCTCTTAGTAGCAGTTGTGAATGGGAGTTCACTCCTGATTTGGCTTTCTGTTTGTTAGTTATTGGTGTATAGGAATGCTTGTGATTTTTCCACATTGATTTTGTATCCTGAGACTTTACTGAAGTTGCTTATCAGCCTAAGGGAACTTTTGGCTGAGACGATGGAGTTTTCTAAATATACAATCATGTCATGTGCAGAGACAATTTGACTTCCTCTCTTCCTGTTTGAATACCCTTTATTTCTTTCTCTTGCCTGATTGCCCTGACCAGAACTTCCAATACCATGTTGAATAGGAGTGGTGAGAGAGGGCATCCTTGTCTTGTGCCAGTTTTCAAAGGGAATGCTTCCCGTTTTTGCCCATTCAATATGATATTAGCTGTGGGTTTGTCAAAAATAGCTCTTATTTTGAGATACATTCCATCAATACCCAATTTACTGAGAGTTTTCAGCATGAAGGGGTGTTGAATTTTGTTGAAGGCCTTTTTGGCATCTATTGAGATAATCGTGGTTTTTATCATTGGTTTTGTTTATGTGATGGATTACATTTATTGATTTGTGTATAGGGATGAAGCCAACCTGATCATAGTGGATAAGCTTTTTAATGTGCTGCTGGATTTGGTTTGCCAGTATTTTATTGAGGATTTTTGCATTGATGTTCATCAGAGATACTGGCTTGAAATTTTCTTTTTTTGTTATGTTTCTGCCAGGTTTTGGTATCAGGATGATGCTGGCCTCATGCAATGAGTTAGGGAAGTTTCCCTCTTTGTCTATTGTTTGGAATAGTTTCAGAAAGAATGGTACCAGCAAAAATATGGAACGCTTCATGAATTAGCATGTCATCCTTGCACAGGGGCCATGCTAATCTTCTATGTATCATTCCAATTTTAGTATATGTGCTGCCGAAATGAGCACACCACCTTTGTCTCTTACTGTTTCTACACACATTACTTAAGCTCAACCCACCTAAAAACATAATTTCTGTTTTATTAATACCCCAGTGTTTTCACTAATGTTCTTGCCTCTACCAAAACTATTCTTAACAACTTTCCCCACTTGTCAAAATTTTTACCCATCTTGGTTAACATTTCCCTATCTGCAATATTATTTCATCTAGAAATAATATCTCCTTCTACTTCCCATTTCTAGATTATTCTGAAGCAAACTCAAGATGTCACATCACTTTACCTTAAATATTTCAGTATCTCTAAAAGATAAAAGTACTATTTAAAAAGAACCACAATACTATTACCAGGCATAAGTAATAATTATTTAATATCATCAACTATGTCATTCAAGTTTCCCACAGTCTGGATTTTGCTGATTATATCCCTGTGGTGTCAATGAACATGCTCTTCTATCCCCTGTATTTCCCACAAATTAATGGTTAGAACTAGAGGCTAAATCAGATCCTGGCTTGCTTGTGTCTTGGATAACTACTTCCTAAGTGCTGTTATATACTTTCATTAGAGGGACATAGCTGGTCTATCTCTTTTGAGAATGTTATCAGTCATTGATGTTCATTACTAGGTCCCTTCATGAGGGGTTTAAAAAAAGATAGTATTGGAATTTTATCATTCTTTCTTCATTTACAAACTATACCACCAACATGTGATGTTACTATAAGACATATAATATTGTGTGTATGTATGTATACTTTTAGAAAGAGAAATTTCCCTTCATCAACTATTTGGTTACTCAGAGATACAGTACATACAGAGAAAGCAGAAGAAATGTTTGGTTCTATTTACCAATTTTCAAAGTAACAAGTTGGTTTGCTGGCATACTGTAAGTTGACCAATAATTTTTATTTTAATATATTATGAACTCATGTATTTAAACATATTTGATGTTTTAAACCATTGCAGTTATTCTCTTTATTGATGCTTAAATTGTATCATCTTTAACAGTGAGAACCAATTGGAGTTGGCTCTTGGATCTTTTTGAGTTGTTTTTCATAGCTGCCTTGTTTTCCAGTATGACAAAATGTTCCACGGTCATATTGTACATTTCCTGCCCCATAGGTGAAATCTCCCATTTCTTCAATGATTTTTAGTTCCTTTTAATAGGAAATGGGAGTGTAGAGATCACATTCTGGGCATTACTGGATAGGTAATTGTTTCTGGGCCTTTTCAGTAAACAAAGCTAGATTTTGTTATTGTTTTGTAGCTTTTTTAAGATAAAGTACTTTATGAGTTCATACAGCTACTTCCAATTCAAGCCCAGAATTTACTTAACTTCACCAATCTTATATGTATACTGCCTTCATGGATTTTTTTCTGATCACCTCAGCCAGAAATGATCACTCTTCCTTTGAACCACATCACCCACTTCAACACTTTTATAGTAATCAACATATTAACCTTTAATTTATTGTCATTTCTATATATGTCTGATTTTCTCTACCAAATGGTAAGGAATTTGAGGATAGAATCCATCCTTTGTTACTCTTTGTTAAATAAAGATAAAATTCCTAAAGTGCTGATATATTTCCTGACACATAAATACCACTTTCTCTTTGTATTCCTTTAAAAATGGAACCGTATTATACATGTACTAAAAATTATATAAATGAGAGTTAAATGAATAAATACAAATTGGATTTATGTTAAGCTTTTCAGATATAGCGTACTAGAAACTCCAATTTTAGTGGCAATTAATTTAAAGATATTAAGGTTGTTGGAAATAATTTTTATTTAACTGATATAAAAACTTCTTAACATTTACAAATTGTACAAAGATTGGTAGCTTAGATATTTTTTAAAAAATGCTATACTAAGAGAAAAAACTAAAGACCACGACAATATTCCACATTATAGGTTGAGATAATGTGACTATGAAGTATTCTAATCAACTAAAAAAAATATTGAAACCACTTTTGATTGAAGTAAAATGAATAATGCTAGATTTAAAGACAGTGTGAAGTCACACTTTGGTCTGTAACCATGTTTATTACATAAACTTATTTAAAATGTCACTTAAATGAACCATTCCAAGGTATAATAAAAAAAAGAGGTAGCAAATGAAAATTAAAGCATTTATTTTGGTAGTTCTTCAATAATGATGCGAGAAACTGAATTCCATCCAGTAGAAGCATCTCCTTTTGGGTAATCTGAACAAGTGCCAACCCAGATAGCAACATCTACTAATCCAGCACCAATTCCTTCACAAAGTCCTTCCACTGCAAGACAAAGATGAAAGTTACATCTTTCTTTTGAACAAAGAGCAAAATCCTTTAGTTACATTTTATAACTTTAGAAAGCTAGTTTGTAATTCTGTTTAATGTAATGCTACTTAAACATTCTAATACTTGATAAGGTTTTCATAATAAAGTCCTCTTTTTCTAAATTGATACATAAATATTTTTAAAAGATGTATACATATCCATTCTATGATACAAGTTTAACAGTCAGTGTTCTTATAGGTTTCAATCTTAAAACCAGAATTTGTATAGTTACAGAGATAACTTAAAACAGCAATTTATTTGAGTAAACAAAGAAGGGCTATATATACTTTTAGAAGCCAAGACTTTCATTTGATATGCAAGTCTTTTTTAAAAAAGAAAACGCTTTCCAACACTTATCTGCTGATAAGTGATGCTAGACAAGTAGACGAAATAACTTTTTTTTTTTGAGATGGAGTCTCACTCTGTCGCCCAGGCTGGAGTGCACTGGCGCGATCTCAGCGAACTGCAACCTCCGCCTCCCAGGTTCGAGCAATTCTCCTGTCTCAGCCTCCTGAGTAGCTGGGACTACAGGCACGTGCCTCCACACCTGGCTAATTTTTTGTATTTTTAGTAGAGATGAGGTTTCACCGTGTTAGCTAGGATGGTCTTGATCTCCTGATCTCATGATCTGCCCACTTCGGCCTCCCAAAGTGCTGGGATTACAGGCGTGAGCCACTGTGCCCACCAGAAGAAATAACTTTTATAACATTAAAAGAAATTCTACATAATCATTACACCAGTCCTTCAATCTAGGAATCCCATTTTACACAGAATTTCCTCATAGTGAAAAAACATAAACCCAAAAAAAAAAAAAAAAAAAAACCTGCTTTTCCTCTGTGTTTTTATGCATTATAATTATGTACCTTTTCACATGTCCTCTGGACTTTCAACTACTAACAATACAAGTTGCATTCCATCTTACCAAAGTCTTCTCTTAAATTAAAAAAAAAAAATCCCTTAGTGACCATTTTAGCAGGCAAAAAGACATGGTACCTTTAATGTATGTGTAAAGCTGGAGAAGAAACTGTAGGTTGGCAGATTCTTTAAGAAAATGAATCCTGGTTTTCTGTCCTTGTGATAGTTTGCTCACTCGTAGGTGGGAATTGAACAATGAGAACACCTGGACACAGGGCAGGGAACATCACACCCCGGGCCTGTCGTGGGGTTGGGGGCAGGGGGAGGGATAGCATTAGGAGAAATACCTAATGTAAATGATGAGTTAATGGGTGCAGCAAACCAACATGGCACATGTAGACCTATGTAACAAACCTGCATGTTGTGTACATGTACCCTAGAACTCAAAGTATAATAATAATTTAAAAAAAGAAAGAAAATGAATCCTGATATATAAGTGCTGTAGTGGATGACTTCATGTGACTGGTTAGGCTTCCTATTTGATTGAGGTTAGTGCATTCCTGCTGAGACCCAGGGATGTAGGTCTGAAGCAATCTACTTACCTAAACTATCACAGGAGTAAATCCAAGGCAAGTCTCTCAGAATCCAGGGACCTGTCTCTGGTTCAGGCCTCTTCCCAAGTTGGGGGAACTAAATAGTAGGCCCACAATCCCATTTAATCTGGTACTCTTAGTACCATGACAAGTGGAAATGCCTAGAAATGCTCATGTTTTCCCAAGGTCTTGACAGCCATGGCCTAGAAACTTGTTCACTTCCCCCTATGGCCTAAGGACATCACACAAGCTTGGATCTTGCATCAGCCTCATCTAAGGAGAGTCAAATGGTCACTTCATGGTCTTTAGCAGATGAAATAATGTTGAATGAATATTTTTGCTGTGATAATGTAGTATGATAGCTTGTTAAGTGAAAACGATATGTTGGATTGGGAGTTCTCAACCTGTTTTCCTCTTAGACCCATGTAACAGATGACAACCATTTGTCAAACTCCCATGGGCATATCAAGGCTTTAAGCCATACTCTGATATGCTAACTGTAAGTGCACCCCTTTCCTTTCCCTTAAGAGAGACTATCAGTATGTCAGAGAAAGTGATTCTATTACAGAGATAACTTTTAACCCACAATAATACAAAACTGTTCATAACAAATTACTTGTGACACTCCACCCAACTGATCACACCAAATGAGTTTGCACACAATGGTTGGGAAATGCTATGTTAAATTATTTATAAAGTATATGCATGTATAGGTCACAGTTCCTGGGCCTAAGGGCTTACATTAGCAAAATATTAACACATACCTTAAAGATAACAGAATAGAATGTAAGTTGCTTATATCAACTACTGTCTAAACATATCACTTCCTAATCAAATTTTATTTTTAATATCTAGATTCTTATTTTAAAGACTGTTTCTTAGATGGGAAGCATGTATCTAAGGACTTAGTGAAGAAGGTTTTTAATCTGATTACAAAGAGAACTGGAAGCCAAGAGAACAGGGAGTCAGTTTCTGCTCTCCTGAACACTGATTCTACTTTCCTGTGTAAGATGCTGTATTTCCCTGGGTTTCTCAATATGCAAAGAGAGGGGGTTAAAATCTCTTCTTTATGTTTTAAGGATATTGTGAGGATCTGAGGGAAAATGTGGAGGGCATGCCCTTGATTGCTTAGGAATAAATTGGTTTTGGGGTTCAGTATCTGACTTGGAGCCCCAAATCATGCTGAAATGTTATTTCTGAGGGAAGGGAAGAGTGAGATTATCTCCTCCCTCCCCTCAACCATTTTTAAGTATAAGATTAGTGAAAAATCTCTCCAAGAAATTAAGGGAATGATGCTAACCATATGTACAGTTTCTTATTTTTCTTATGTGAAAAGGCATATGAATATAACAGTATGAATATAACTTGCTGATGCTACCAGGCTGTGCCATCATGGTGTGCCATCCACCACAACTCAAGAAACCAAAATGGCCGACAACCAAATATTGATAGTGGTGTCTCTAGAGGATGAGATTAATAGTTTTTGTTTTGTTTTGTTTTTTGTTTTTTTAACTCTTCTACTTCTGGTATTTTCTAAACTTTCTTTAATGAATCTTAAAATAGAACAAATAGGCTGGGCATGGTGGCTCATGCCTGTAATCACAGCACTTCGGGAAGCTGAGCAGCAGGATCACTTGAGGTCAAGTGTTCAAAGTTGCAGTGAGCTATGATCCTGCCACTGTACTCCAGGCTGAGCAACAGAGTAAGACCCTGTCTCTAAAATAAATAAATAAATAAACAAACAAATACATAAGTACATAAAACAACCCAATGATATTTTTCTGACAGTTTAAGTGACCACTGAATGTCTTTTTTCTCATACTAGGTAGAAACAGAGAATACAGAAACAGTATAAAAATTTTCTCTTTTACAGATTCAGCAGACAGTATCCACCCTTTTAAAGGATAAGGCAGAAAAATCAGTTAGTCTGAGCCAGTGGTTCTCAATTTTGGCTGAACATTAGAATAACCAGGAGATTTTTTTTTTTTTTTTTTTTTTTTTTTTTTTGAGACTGGGACTCACTGTCATCACTCAGGATGGAGTGCAGTGGGGCAGCCTCAGCTCACTGCAACCTCCACCTCCTGGGCTGAAGCCATCCTCCCACCTCAGCCTCCCTAGCAGTTGGGACTAATTGTTTTGTTTTGTTTTTTTGTTTGTTTGTTTGTTTGTTTGTTTGTAGAGATGGGGTTTCACTATGTTGCCCAGGTTTGTCTCAAACTGCTAGGCTCAAGTGATTGCCCGCATCAGCCTCTGAAAGTGCTAGGATTTCAGGTGTGAGCCACCATGCCCGGCCAACCAAGAAATATTTAGAAAGTCCCATTGCCAAGTCTGCACCCAGACCTATTAAATCTAACTCTCTGGAAGGGTGGGATGGGCATTTCTTTTTAAAGTTTCCACAGTTCCTAAAGTGAGCCCAACATGCAGCCAAAGTTGAAAGATCACTGCTCTATAGCATTACTGGCTATTTTTCCATGTCATTTAACTCATTGATTTTCAAGCCTGGGGCACATCAGAATCACCAGGGGATCTCAAAAGAAGATATTCATACAGCCAACAGACACATGAAAAAATGCTCGTCATCACTGGCCATCAGAGAAACGCAAATCAAAACCACAATGAGATACCATCTCACACCAGTCAGAATGGCAATCATTAATAAGTCAGGAAACAACAGGTGCTGGAGAGGATGTGGAGAAATAGGAACACTTTTACACTGTTGGTGGGATTGTAAACTAGTTCAACCATTGTGGAAAACAGTATGGCGATTCCTCAAGGATCTAGAACTAGAAATGCCATATGACCCAGCCATCGCATTACTGGGTATATACCCAAAGGATTATAAATCATGCTGCTATAAAGACACATGCACATGTATGTTTATTGTGGCACTATTCACAATAGCAAAGACTTGGAATCAAGCCATACATGTCCATCAGTCTTGATCGGAGCTATGATTAAGAAAATGTGGCACATATACACCATGGAATACTATGCAGCCATAAAAAGGATGAGTTCGTGTCCTTTGTAGGGACATGGATGCAGCTGGAAACCATCATTCTCAGCAAACTATCACAAGAACAGAAAACCAAACACCGCATGTTCTCACTTGTAGGTGGGAATTGAACAATGAGATCACTTGGACACAGGAAGGGGAACATCACACACCAGGGCCTATTGTGGGGAGTAGGGAGGGGGAGGGATAACATTAGGAGATATACCTAATGTAAATGACGAGTTAATGGGTGCAGCACACCAACATGGCACATGTATACATATGTAACAAACCTGCGCATTGTGCACATGTACCCTAGAACTTAAAGTATAATATTAAAAAACAAACAAACAAACAAAACACAGAAGCTATGGTCTTACGGCTAGAGATTCTGAGTCAGTTCATCAGAGATAAGGCCCAGACATCTATATATTTTTAAAAGATCGAGAGGTAATGCAGAAGTACAACCCAGGGTGAAGAACCATGCATTGAAAACTTGTAGAGGTACCTTTACAGTAGGCTAGTGAACCAACATGATAGTGGGACTCAAAACTAATCTTACTTAGATCTGAGGCACATCTTACAATGTCACAATTTTACATACCAGAAGAAGTGCGATGAATATTAATTGTTGAATTCATTTCAGGGCTTCCTTGGTCCAAATAAATGATAGCTTCAATGGGAAGAGGTCCTGAACATTCAGCTCCATTGAATGTGAAATACCAACGCTGACAGCATGCATTTCTGCATTTTAGCCGAAGTGAGCCACTGAACAAAACTCTTAGAGCACTGTTTGAACGCATCTTTGTAAATGTACACTCCTGTCACAAACATAGAAATAGGATTTAATGAACATTTTCTATTCTAATTAAAAAGAGCTTTTGAGATTGGTGAATTTTACTTAACTATCCTTTTCCCCAAAATGTATTTAAAAAGTTTAACTCGGCCGGGCACGGTGGCTCATGCCTGTAAACCCAGTACTTTGGGAGGCCGAGGGGGACAGATTACTTGAGGCCAGGGGTCCGAGACAAGCCTGGCCAACATGGCGAAACCCAACTCTACTAAAAATACAAAAAATTAGCTGGGTGTGGTGCAGCGCATGCCTGTAATCCCAGTTACTTGGGAGGCTGAGATGTGAGAATCACTTGAACCTGGGAAGTGGAGGTTGCAGTAAGTCGAAATTGTGCCACTGCACTTTAGCCTGGGCAAGAGAGTAAGACTGTCTCAAAAAAATTAAAAAAAAAAAAAAAAAAAGAAAGCTTAACTTTTATGGAGGGAGAGAGATTTTCTGCAAGCTAGATAAGAGATTTTGATATAGAAACTCTAAGAAAATCAAATTGCAGCTTTCTTAGAACTTTTCACCCCATTGAGGGTATCTTTCAGATTTACCAAAAAAGGCTAACCTTTAGTACTCTTGATAAACTCAATTTATATATTTCCTCTTTTTTTGTATTCAAAAAATACTTACTGAGCCCCAGCTATGTGCTAGATGGTACAGATAGAGCAGTTAACAAACCAGAATCCCTACCCTCATGGAACTTACATTCTAGACTAGTGCTGTCCATTTGTATTCACTCTTGATCTGTTTCTTTTCGAGCAACAGCATACAGTATAAGGGAGTAAAGGATAGGCAGAGTTTTTAGTCTTTATCTATATGACACAATGATAAGGCCCAGGTTTCTTGTTTGCTTATTTTCTCATTGGTCGTTGCAAATTTGACTGTCTATTGGCTCATGGACCTATTATCATTTACTTGTAGAAGGTTCCCATACCCATCCTGACCATTGCTAAAAGGAACTTGAAAATATATTAATAATTCAGAACCCACAAGGATAGCTTTTAGAAAGAACTCGGTAACTTTTGATGAACAACTATAAACAACCAGTCTATCAATGTCAGATGTTTAAATAACTAGGGAATATTTTAACAAAAATGCTTTCTAGAAACACACATGAACACAGAAAAGGTCAGAGTCATCATAACTATGGAAGCTACATAGAAATTCTATCACAAAACAGTTAAATCAAGACAGTCTCAAACTCTTATAGATAATACAGCAGAAAAAGCTGAGATAAGGAACAGGGATTATACAGAGTGCATCTTAAAATCTTAGAGTTTTATGAAATGAAAATTTCTTGTAATTGCTTGATGGTAGCAGCAAAATCATGAAGTAATATGCTGTGAATATGGAACCATGTACAGAGTTGATCAACAAGAGAAAAGAGGCTTATAAATAGCATCAACTTCTTCAACTTTCTTCCATGCCAGTGGACTTGCCAATTACTTTTGAAGCAAACACTAATCAAAGTGACTGAAACATTAGTCAAAATACATTACCAGACAGGCTATTTTGAGTAATTCCCCACCTCTCAGCCTTAATGTTGCAGAATAACTTAAAATAATTGCTGTAGTACCTCACATCTAACCCATTTCACTTCTCTTAGGCTTAGCAGTTTTAAGCTGGGCATGCTACCTGAATAAAGACAAACACCAATGGACTTCTGCTTCCAGATCAATGTGGTAATTTCTTGGAAATTGTTTCCCACCTTTATGTCTGAAGCCAGGGCAAAATTTCTTAGACTAAATTTAAATTTACTTTAGGATAAGACTGGAAAGTTGCTTACTGTCCAACATAGACACATATGCTCTCTTTTGTTTGCATTTTTAAAAAGTATTTTAGATACTATGGTTAAAATCATATGCATTTGTCTTAGAAATATCTGTATGAAATTAATTCTGAAATGTTATAAAGTTTTTCATTAGTTTTAGATTAAAAGTCACATGCTACATACTTCTCTTCTTTAAGTCTTTTTAGTTAAAAAATAATAATAATATGTCACCTAAAAATTAACACTAAAATATGAAAACCCTTAAATTTTGCTTCAATTTTAAAATAATTCAAACTTTACTTACCGCAATTTTCCCAAGATCTATGCCATAATTCAGTGAACTCCATGAACACTGCTTGTAGTTGGGTGTCCAGGACTCCTCAAAGCTTTCCCTCAAACATTCCCCCTTTTCTCCTTTGAATCCATCCCGACCTGGAATCCCAGGGGTACCCGGAATGCCATTGGCCCCAGGGCTCCCATCTCGACCAGGCACTCCTGCTGGCCCTTGTAAGCACATTCCATTATACTATAATGAAAAAGAAAAGGCAAAGAAAACTCTCACTACTTAAGAGTCAAAGACTCAGTATGATTAGAATTGCATTTATTTTGAGCACTTGGAGTCAAGAATCCCTTCATATCACATGCCCATGTTCTAGATGAGTTATTATAGAGAATTCATTTTCAAATTATTTCTAAAATATTGTGATTTCTTTCATATTTTTTAGTGCACAAACTTTACACACACACAGGTACACACACACACATCAGAGGAGGACAAAATTATTTCATTTACCTGCTCCCTTCTACTGCTTATTATAAGCATATACAATTTTAAATAGCTGTATTCCAAGGTGGAAATAATTTGATATTCTGCTTTTTTCTTCTAACTCTGTATCTTGCAAAGAGACCTGGACTTTTACAGTTTTATGCAAACATTGCACTATTTTTGGATACATAGTTTATTTCTACTTTTTTCTTATGAATATTATTTGTATCCATATAGCCTTTTTCTTCTTTTGAATTATTTCCCTAAGATAAATTCCTAGGGAACATAATTATAAAATAAAATCTTAAGAGTTAATAATTATCTTGTACTGGCAGTATCTCCAACTTGGATATGGAAATCCCTGCTTCTTCCGGTTTTTTTTTTTTTTTTTTTTTTTTTTTTTTAGTAGAGACGGGGTTTCACCGTGTTAGCCAGGATGGTCTCGATCTCCTGACCTCGTGATCCGCCCGCCTCGGCCTCCCGAAGTGCTGGGATTACAGGGGTGAGCCACCACGCCCGGCCGCTTCTCCCTGTTTTTAAGTGGGGGAAGCAGTGCTTAACATTTCTGGCCTCTCATCCCACCCCTCCTCCCCAAGGAGAAGCAGTAAGTGCCCTAGTTTCAGGTTAGTTCCCAACAGGGGACTATTCACAATCTGTCAGTCTGTCTGTAAGGACTAGGATTCTGTATGTTAGTTTTGGGGAAGGATATCTTGTAGCATCTAATGCATGAATTCTAGAGCCAGTTTCTTTGGATTTTATCCCGGCGCCACCTTACATTAGCTCTGTGAGACAGGGCAAGTTACTCAACATTTTGGTGCCTGTTTCCTTATCTGTAAAATGTGGATGATAATAAAGAGTCTTACTTTATAGGGTTTGTATGAGATTTAAGTGAATAATATATAAAATGTGCTTAGAACAATGCCTGGAACACAGTAAACACTGCGTGTGTCAGCCATTATTATTTCTATGATTCCCCCAAGACCACTGCAAGGCAGCGACTCTGGGTAAGTGTGTCCACTGCCCTGGGTGGACCTTTCAGGGTCTAGACCTGGGGAAGAGAGCATTAGCAAACCCACCAGCCTAGCACACATAAGCCATACATGCCAATGCTGTATGATCAGTGGTAAAGGTGATATCTTGTGCTCCACCTGTCTAATTCCTGTGTCTACACCTGAATTGGTTCAGCTAGGAACAAAGGTGCCATTATTAGACACTCCAAAACCCAAGGCAATCCATTTAAATTTTTACTCTAACATTTCCTCTAATTGTGTAAGTTGCCTAGTATTATCATTCTGTATAACTATACTTTCCAATGAAAACAAAAACCAAAGTTTCTTAGATATTAAAGTAACTTCAAAGCTTATCTTTTGACAACAGTATCTGGGATTGGATGATAAAATCCAATAGTTATCTGGGAAAAATCCGATATAATTAGACTGATGTTTGCTAATCAATTTGCTTCTCCATCGCCAGTTTGAGTTTTGGTTTGATAAATGATTTTTTTAGTCTTTGACATTGCCATTTTCCTGACTGTAAGAAGAAAAAGACACTACTACTCATTTACTGTCAGAGAAATAGTAAAAAAAAAAAAAAAAAAAAAAAAGAAAGAAAAGAAAAAGCATTTAACAATTACAAAAGTATTCAAAGATACACAAAATAAAGTATTTTAAAAGTGCAAAATATTTCAAAAGTTTGGTGTGTTTTAGACTTTATTTTTATTTTAGTAATTTAATTCACTTTCACAAGCAGATATATACAATGTTTAGACATACATTTCAAATGGGAATAAGACTGCTTCTGATATTCTTTGATTTTTTTCACCATTATTCCCCTCAGGGCAAGATGCTACACGACTAAATTTTATTTTCTTATATATCAGTGGATCTCAACTGGCGACAATTTTGTCCTCCAGGGGTCACTTGGCTATGTCTAGAGACATTTTTGGTTGTCACAACTTGGCAGGGGGGATTGCTACTGGCATCTAGTCTGTACAAACGAGGGATGCTGCCAAATATGCTACAATGCACAGGACACTCCCCACAAGAATTATCTGGCCCAACATGTCCATCGTGCCATATTGAGAATTTTTATTCACCTTTTCATCTAAAAGATACATTTCAGAGACTATATAACTTTACTTGACTCGATTCCACAGGTGTTACATCAGTCTTCTACTTTAAAATGCTAACCCAACACATGCTTAGTACTCTCAGTAAATGTCTGTGGAATGAAAAAAAAAAAATGTTGAAGGGAAGCGCACTTATATACGCCCCTGTTTCTTTCGTTGGCCACCAGGGGGCAGACCTTGGTGGAAGCTTGAAAGGAAAGCTTTGAAAGATCCTATACAAAGAAGTTGCTTTATAGAATCTGTTGAAACCTTAATGACTGTGGACTTTTTCTGTCAGCAAAACCAAATTCAACCTACAGGATGCACCTGAGCCTGACTGCAAAATGTTTTCCAAGTCTGGCTAGAGTTGTGGGAAACCACAGGTACTGTAAATCCTTGAAGGGGGAAAAATAGCAAGCTTCACAGGAAAAATGGGCATTTTGTGTATCATAACTATAAATTCATAAAATGCAAACTACACATGAACCACACTCATTTGGTACAGTTTTAATAATTTGGACACTTAAAATAGAACTGTTGCCTGAACACATAGTTCCCTTTTGTGGAGCAAAATTACACAGCCTGTCACCAAAAAGTGCTGTAGTGAAATGGGGGGATTTTTTTTTTCCAGCACTTTTGAATCCAATATAGAACTAGCTGCCAGGGAACTTGGTATATTAGCTCAGTTTAAAATGGCAGCTTAACAAATTCAAAACTTTCTTTTAATTAAGAAAAAAAAAATGCCCCAACTTACGTCTTGCAATGCCTGTAAGTCATGTTTGTCTTTAAGTGAGACTGAAGTTTATGATATGCCAAGGAGTATGGTAGCTGTGAAAGGCTCCCTCGTATCACAGGGCAGAGAACCTCTCCGCCCTCCACTGGGTTTGTTGATTTTCAGAGGGAAGGATTTTAAGCAAACATACCTTCCCACAGATGAGCCCCTGGAAAGCACCACGGCCGTTCATTTCCAGTTTCCTGGAAACTGTTTTTTCCCCAGCTTGACTGTGATGCTCCTACCGGGCGTCCACATCCGAAGACCCAGGGTGTGTGTAAGGACTGACTGCCCATTTGGTTTAAACAGAAGACGCAAAACAGGTCCTTAGGGGGTTAGCGCCGGGCCCCTTCATTTCCCCTTCCGGCCTTAAACCCTCTGAACCATTCCTAGTCCCAGCTGTGGTTGTCCAACAAAGTAAATTGCAGCCCATACTCCCTAGGAAGATGACCCAACGTGACTCATAGTCTTCAAGTTACAAAGAGTTGGACGGATGCTTTGTGGGGGTTGTTATTCTCTCTCGCAGGCAGACGTGGCCACCAGCCCCAACAAAGGACACGTTGCACCGCCCTGGCCCAGGTCCAAGTCCATGGGATCAGCGAGGCCAGGGTTTTTCCCAGGTCCACTTCGGACCTACCCAAGCTCCTCATCCTACCCTCACTGCCGCCCTATCCCTCCCACCCTTCCCAAAGGGTCCCCCTGGGGCCAGAAATTATTGGGAGACTCCCTGTACTTCAGGGAGTCCCACTGGGCCCATATCGCATGCCCGCTCCACGATGGCCTCCCATTTTGGTCTCGCCTCTGAGTTCCAAGACTCACTGCACGCATAACCAAGGTCCTTCTTTACCTGTAAATAAAAAGCAGGACACCCAGGCGCAGCAAGACACACGACACACAGCTGTACAGACAGACACCCCCAACACCCAGACTGACGCCCTGCCCGTGCGGCACGCGGCCAGGTCCCCTCCACCAGAGCGGCGGTCCGGCTCGGCTCCCCCGGACTCACCAGGTCCACCACCTCCCTCTGCCGGAGCTGCGCCTTTTGCTTCCCCTTGGGGATCTCAGAGGCGCTCGACGGCGCCGGCAGCTGCAGCAGCAGGAGCAGCAGGAGGCCTCGGAGCCGCTGCGGGGAGGCGGCGGGGCCCTGGGGTCGCATGGCTCCCGGCTGCCCGGCAGCGCGGAGCTGGAGGCGGAGGAGGAGACCGAGGAGCTGAACGTGGTCAGTTTCTGGCCCCGCCGCGCTCGGAGGCCGCCGCAGGCTGCATCAATGCGCCTTTCACCCGCGCGCCTCTCTCCCTCCCTCAATACCTCCCGCCCCCGCGACACCCGGAGCTTCCATCCCGTAATAGGCCCCGAGCCCCCACCCCGAGCCGGGCGTGGGGCGGACCGAGAGCCGGGCCCGCCCCCTCCCACTGCAGTCTCACTGCCTGCCAGGACCCCCGCGGGGCTGCGCAGACCCCAGTGGAGAGCCCGCCTGCAGGGTCGGGGCAGGATGGCCGTGGTCAGGAGCCGCAGGTTGGGGATTCCAGCAGGGAAGACAGCGCCGCCTAAATGAACATTGTAGAGACACGTGGCTTAATCTGGGTCCAGGAGCCACCTTCAAGGGTCGTCAATCTATGGCATGGGTCGGCAAGCCTTTTTATTTGTTTTTTTGGCGATGACATTTTTGGAGGCTGGAAGGTGGAGGCGGGGCGGGGGCTGGAAGGAACCATAGGTTTCATCAGGTTTTCCAAGAGTCCCACGATCCAAATGATGTGTAGACGCTGTTTTCAAAAGTGCTAACACACTAAGCTCTTGGCACAGTGCAAAACCTTGCACGCGTACTCTGTCCTCGCAGCAATCCTGGCGGGTTGGGAGGGTTAATGCCTCCTGGGCTACTCTCATAAACGAATGAGGAAACTGAGGCTCGGGGAAGTTAATCAACATCCAGTGGAAATGGTAGTTCACTTTTGAGTACTCTTTGCCTCTGATGGATATTATCTTTTTGTAACCCCCCTGTCCTCCTTTGGTCTGTCCATTCTAGAAGAAATCATTCTCAGGGCCCAGGATACCCATCAGGTAGGGCCCGGTTGGAGCAGGAGATCCTTTATATATAACTGGCTGGAATCAGGCATAACAGAAGTCTTGCCACACCCGTAATGACACAAGGCTGTGACGGATGGCAATACTGTGAAGTCAAATTCAGCTCAGCAGGGGTCTCCTTATAGACCCATACAGGTTTTCAGGCGTTGGGGAGTCCAGCTGATGGATATTAAAGAGAGGAGGCAGTCTAGCAGGGAAGCAGGTCAGGGCAGTTCTGAGAATGCCTACTCCTGGTTTGGTAGCTAATTACAGGTAAATCTCACTTGTTTTTCTAGAAGCAGCAAAAATCCAAATGAACTGTAAAGCCAGGGCTGGTTATATAATTTGCCCCGCCCAGTGCAAAATGAAAATGCAGGGGATTTTGTTAAAAAATTATTCAGAATTGCAAAATGGTGTCAACAGAGCAATAAATCGTGTGTGGAGTCCTTCTAAGTGCCTGGCCCTGTGTGACAGCACAGGTCAAATGCCCATGAAACTGGCCCTGTATGGGGTTGCAATCATAGTCTCTGATAAAACAGACTTTAAACCAACAAAGATCAAAAAAGACAAAGAAGGACGTTATATAATAGTAAAGGGATCAATGCAACAAGAAGAGCTAACTATCCTAAATATATACGCACCCAATACAGGAGCACCCAGGTTCATAAAGCAAGTTCTCAGAAACCTACGAAGAGACTTAGACTCCCACACAATAATATTGGGAGACGTTAACACTGCACTGTCAATATTAGACAGATCAACAAGACAGAAAGTTAACAAGGATATTCGGACTTGAACTCAGCTCTGGACTAAGCAGACCTAATAGACGTTGACAGAACTCTCCACCCCAAATCAACAGAATATACATTCTTCTCAGCACCACATCGCACTTATTCTAAAATTGACCACATAATTGGAAGTAAAACACTCCTCAGCAAATGCAAAAGAATGAAAATCATAACAAACAGTCTCTCAGACTACAGTGCAATCAAATTAGAACTCAGGATTAAGAAGCTTACTCAAAACCACACAACTACATGGAAACTGAACAACCTGCTCCTGAATGACTACTGGGTAAATAACGAAATTAAGGCATAAATAAATAAATTCTTTGAAACCAATGAGAACAAATACGCAACATACCAGAATCTCTGGGACACAGCTAAAGCAGTGTTTAGAGGGAAATTTATAGCCCACAGGAGAAAGTGGGAAAGATATAAAATTGACACCCTAACATCACAATAAAAAGAACTAGAGAAGCAAGAGCAAACACATTCAAAAGCTAGCAGAAGACAAGATATAACTAAGATTAGAGCAGAACTGAAGGAGATAGAGACATGAAAAACCCTTCAAAAAATCAATGAACCCAGGAGCTGGTTTTTTGAAAAGATTAATAAAAAGACCACTAGTCAGACTAATAAAGTAGAAAAAAGAAAAGAATCAAATAGATACAATAAAAAATGATAAAGGGGATATCACCGCTGATCCCACAGAAATATAAACTACCATCAGAGAATACTATAAACACCTCTACACAAATAAACTAGAAAATCTAGAAAAATAGATAAATTCTTGGACACATACACACTCCCAAGACTAAACTAGGAAGAAGTCTAGACCAATAAAAAGTTCTGAAATTGAAGCAGTAATTAATAGCCTATCAACCAAAAAAAGCCCAGGACTAGAGGGATTCACATCCAAATTCTACCAGAAGTACAAAGAGGAGCTGCTACCATTCCTTCTGAAACTATTCCAAACAATAGAAAAAGAGAGATTCCTCCCCAACTCATTTTATGAGGCCAGCATCATCCTGATACCAAAACCAAAACAAAAAAACGAAAAAGAAAATTTCAAGCCGATATCCCTAACGAACACCAGTGAGAAAATCCTCAATAAAATACTGGCAAACTGAATCCAGCAGCACATCAAAAAACTTATTCACCACGATCAAGTCGGCTTCATCCCTATGATGTAAGGCTGGTTCAACATATGCAAATCAATCAATGTAATCCATCACATAAACAGAACCAAAAACAAAAACCACATGATTATCTCAATAGATGCAGAAAAAGCCTTTGACAAAATTCAACAGCCCTTCATGATAAAAAATCTCAATAAACTAGGTATTGATGGACTTATCTCAAAATAATAAGAGCTATTTATGACAAACCCATAGCCAATATCATATTGAAGGGTCAAAAACAGGAAACATTCCCTTTGACAACCTGCACAAGACAAGGATGCCCCCTCTCACCACTCCTATCCAACATAGTATTGGAAGTTCTGGCCAGGGCAATCAGACAAGAGAAAGAAATAAGGGTATTCATATAGGAAGAGAGGAAGTCAAATTGTCTCTGTTTGCACATGACATGATTGTATATTTAGAAAACCCCATCTTCTCAGCCTAAAATCTCCTTAAGCTGATAAGCAACTTTAGCAAGTCTCAGGAAACAAAATCAATGTGCAAAAATCGCAAGCATTCCTATACACCAAAAACAGACCAACAGAGAGCCAAATCATGAGTCAACTCGCATCCACAATTGCTACAAAGAGAATAAAATACCTAGGAATCCAACTTACACGGGATATGAAGGACCTTTTCAAGGAGAACTACAAACCACTGCTCAAGGAAATAAGAGAGGACACAAACAAATGGAAAAACATTCCATGCTCATGGATAGGAATAATCAATATTGTGAAAATGGCCATACTGCTCAAACTAATTTATAGATTCAATGCTATTCCCATCAAGCTACCATTGACTTTCTTCACAGAATTAGAAAAAAACTACTTTAAACTTCATATGGAACCAAAAAGAAGCCCGTATATAGCCAAGACAATCCTGGCCAAAAAGAACAAAGCTGGAGGCATCACACTACCTGACTTCAAACTATGCTACAAGGCTACAGTAACCAAAACAGCATGGTACTGGTACCAAAACAGAGATATAGACCAATGGAACAGAACAGAGGCCTCAGAAGTAATACCACACATCTCCAACCATCTTATCTTTGACAAACCTCACACAAACAAGCAATGGGGAAAGGATTCCCTATTTAATAAATGGTATTGGGAAAACTGGCTAGCCATAAGCAGAAAACTAAAACTGGGCCCCTTCCTTACACCTTATACAAAAATTAACTCAAGTTGGATTAAAGAATTAAACATTAAACCTAAAACCATAAAAAAACCATAGAAGAAAACCTAGGCAATACCATTCAGGTCATAGGCATGGGCAAAAACTTCATGACTAAAATGCTAAAAGCAACGGGAACAAAAGTCAAAATTGACAAATGGGATATAATTAAACTAAAGCGCTTCTGCACAGCAAAAGAAACTATCATCAGAGTGAACAGGCAACCTACAGAATGGGAGAAAATTTTCAATCTATCCATCTGACAAAGGGCTAATATCCAGAATCTACAAGGCACTCAAACAAATTTACAAGAAAAAAACAAATGACTCATCATAAAATGGGCAAAGGATATGAACAGACCTTATCAAAAGAAGACATTTATGTGGCCAACAATCATATGGAAAAAATCTCATCATCACTAGTCATTAGAGAAATGCAAATCAAAACCACAATGAGATACCATTTCACACCACTTAGAATGACAGTCATTAAAAAGTCAGGAAACAACAGATGCTGGAGAGGATGTGGAGATTTAGGAACGCTTTTACACTGTTAGTGGGAGTGTAAATTACTTCAACCATTGTGGGAGACAGTGTGGTGATTCCTCAAGGATCTAGAACCAGAAATACCATTTGACCCAGCAATCCCATTACTGGGTATATACCCAAAGAATTATAAATCATTCTACTGTAAAGGCACATGAACATGTATGTTTATGTATGTTTATTGCAGCACTATTCACAGTACCAAAGACTTGGAACCAACCCAAATGCCCATCAATAATAGACTGGATAAAAAACTGTAGCATATATACATCATGGAATACTATGCAGCCATATAAAAGGATAAGTTTATGTCCTTTGCAGGGAGATGGATGAAGCTGGAAACCATCATTCTCAGTAAACTAACAGGAACAGAAAACCGTACACCACATATTCTCACTCATAAGTGGGAGTTGAACAATGAGAATACATGGACACAGGGAGGGGAACATCACACACCAGGGCCTGTTGGGAGGGGGAGTTAGGGGAGGGATAACATTAGGAAAAATACCTAATGTAGGTGACAGGTTGATGGGTGCAGCAGACCACCATGGCACGTGTATACCTATGTAACAAACCTGCACGTTCTGCACATGTACACTTTAAGCACGTTCTGTACATGATACTTTAAGTTCCCGGAACTAAAAAATAAAAAAAAAAAAAAAAAAAAAAGGAAAAGAAAAGAAAAAGAAAAAGAAAAGAAACTGGCCCTGTATAAAACTGAACAAAGTCCCAGCTGTTGCCTTTTAGCAGCCAAACCACTGTGATGGCAGCAGTCTCCGGGCTGGAAAGGAGAGCAGGGAACCACCAAAGAGTCTGTCTTTTAGCCAATTCCAGTTCCAGTGCCTGCTGTTGCTGTTGCTGCAACTATCACCCACTGACATCAGATGGTCGCTCTGTGTAAATGTAGGGTCCAGATTGGGTTTCAGCAAAACGCTAGCCCTGCATTAACATCCAGGCATTTTTAAACTATACATTCTCAGAATTGACCAAATTACAATGTAAAGTAAGCCAGATATCTTGAATTTAAAGATAATATATAATAACGTATAAATGCTTTACAGCATAAAGAGGATTTTCACATATCCTGTCTCCGAGGTCCTAAAATTAGCACAAAAGTATACCACTATGGTTTTATTAACTACACTGTCTCTATGCTTACTTTTTTTTTTTTTTTTTTAAATTTATTTATTATTATTATACTTTAAGTTGTAGGGTACATGTGCATAACATATTTGTTACATATGTATAATACTTGTGCTGATGTTAGTTCAAGCTGCACCTATCAACTCTGTCATTTATACTGTGTATAACTCCTTAATGCAATCCCTCTCCCTCCCCTCCCCATGCATGATAGGTCTCTGGTGTGATGTTCCCTTCCTGAGTCCAAGGATCTCGTTGTCTTCAGTTCCCACTCCATGAGGAGAGAACATGCGGTGTTTGGTTTTCTGTTCTTGTGATAGTTTGCTAAGAATGATGGTATGCTCTAGCTGCATCCATGTCCCTGCCAAAGGACAAACTCATCCTTTTTATGGCTGCATAGTATCTTACGTGTATATGTGCTACATTTTCTTTTAATCAAATCTCTGTCATTGATGGACATTTGGGTTGATCTCCAAGTCTTTGCTATTAGAATAGTGCTGCAATAAACATATCGCGGTGCATGTGTCTTTATAGCAGCATAATTTATAACTTTTGGGTGGCATCCTCAGTAATGGGATGGCTGGGTCATATGGCAGGCACACTTCAGTTCTAGATCCTGAGGAATCGCCATACTGTTTTCCATAATGGTTGAACTAGTTTACAATCCCACCAACAGTGTAAAAGTGTTCCTATTTCTCCACATCCTCTCCAGCACCTGTTGTTTCCGACCTTTAATGATCAGCCATTCTACCCCGGTGCAGATGGTATCTCATTGTGGTTTTGATTTGCATTTCTCTGATGGCCAGTGATGGCCATACTTTTCATGCTGCCCTGCTACGTATGAATGTCTTCTTTGAGAAATGTCTGTTCATATCCTTTGCCCACCTTTTTGATGAAGTTGCTTGTTTTTTTTCTTTGTAAATTTGTTTGAGTTCTTTGTAGGTTCTCCATACAAATTCCTTTAATGATGAGAGTAGATTTCAAAAAATTTTCTCCCATTCTGTAGGCTGCCTGTTCACTCTGATGGTAGTTTCTTTTGCTGTGCAGGCTCTTCTTAGCTAGTTTAATTAGATCCCATTTGTCAATTTTAGCTTTTGCTGCCGTTGTGCTTTTTGGTAAGCTTTAGTAGACATGAAGTCTTTGCCCATGCCTATGTCCTGATAATGGTACTCATCTAGGTTTTCTCCTCTAGGATTTTATGGTATTAGGTCTAACATTTAAGTCTCTAATCCATCTTGAATTAATTTTCGTATAAGGAGTAAAGAAAGGGGATCCAGTTTCAGCTTATCACTTATGGCTAGCCAATTTTCCCAGCACTATTATTAAATAGAAATCCTTTCCCCATTTCTTGTTTTTCCTTGTAGGTTTGTCAGTAAAAGATCAGATGGCTATAGGTGTGTGGTATTATTTCTGGAGGACTCCTGTTCTGTTCCATTGGTCTATATCTCTGTTTTGGTACCAGTACCATGCTGTTTTGGTTACTGCAGCCTTGCAGCATATAGTTTCTGAAGTCAGGTAGCTGATGCCTCCAGCTTTGTTCTTTGACTTTAGGACTGGTTCTGGTGATGCGGGCTCTTTTTGGCTCCATATGAATCTTTTAAAGCAGTTTTTTCCACCTCCTGTGAAGAAACCGTAGCTTGATGGGGATGGCATTGAATCTATAAATTACCTTGGGCAGTATGGCCATTTTCAATGATATTGATTCTTCCTGGTATCCATGAGCATGGTATGTTCTTCCATTTGTTTGTGTCTCTTTTATTTCACTGGAGCAGTGGTTTGTAGTTCTCCTTGAAGAGGTCCTTCCTACATCCCTTTGTAAGTTGACTCCTATATTTGATTCTCTTTGAAGCAATTGCCAGGAATGGAAGTTCATGATTTGCCTCTGTGTTTGTCTGTTATTGGTATATAAGAATGCTTGTGATTTTTGCACACATTAATTTTGTATCCTGAGACTTTGCTGAAGTTGCTTTATCAGCTTAAGGAGATTTTGGGCTGAGACAATGGGGGTTTTCTAAATATACAATCATGTCATCTGCAAACAGGGACAATTTGACTTTTTCCTAACTGAATACCCCTGATTTCTTTCTTTACCTAATTGCCCTTGGTAAAGGCCAGAACTTCCAACACTAGCAAGTGTTGAATAGAGTGAGAGGCATCCCCTGTCTTGTGCCAGTTTTCAAAGCGGGAATTTTTCCAGTTTTTTGCCCGGCCCGCATGATATTGGCTGTGGGCCTGTTACAAATAGCTCTTATTATTCTTGAGGTAATGTCTCCATCAATACCGAATTTATTGAGTTGCTTTTAGCGCTATGCTGAATTATTTTGCCTTTCACCTGGACAGATAATCATGTGGTTCTGTCTTTGGTTCTTCTGTTTATATGCTGGATTATGTTTATTGATTTGCAATGTTGAACTTCAGCCTTGCATCCCAGGATGAAGCCCACTCTTGATCATGGTGGATGCTTTCTTTTGATGTGTTGTTGAACTGGAGCCTGCCAGTACTATTGAGGATTTTGCATCGATGTTCATCAGGATATTGGTTCAAAATTCTCTTTTTGTTGTGTCTCTGCCAGGCTTTGGTATCAGGATGATGTTGGCCCTTTCATAAAATGAGTTAGGGAGGATTCCCCTTTTCTATTGATTGAATAAATAGTTTGTGAAGGAAATGGTACCAACTCTCCTTATATACCTCTGCTAGAATTCAGCTGTGAATCCATCTGGTCCTGGACTTTTTATTACAGGCTATTAATTATTGCCTCAATTTCAGAGCCTACTATTGGTCTATTCAGGGATTCAACTTCTCCTGGTTTAGTCTTGGAAGAGTGTAAGTGTCCAGGAAATCATCCATTCCTTCTAGGTTTTCCAGCTTTTCTATTTGCGTAGAGGTGTTTCATAGTATTCTCTTTCTTGGATGGTAGTTTGTATTTCTGTAGGTCGTGAGATATCCTTTATTATTTTTAATTGCGGCCGATTTGATTCTTTCTTTGATATTCTGCGTCTGTTAATGCATTTAAAACCAACTCTTTGATCGGCGATTTTGAGGGAGCGGTTCTATCTCTGTTCTTAATTGATCTGGCATTTTCTTTGCCGCGGCGGACGCCAGTTCGCCGCACCACCGCCGTCAAAGTGTCCCAGAGATTCTGTATGTTGTAGTCTTTTGTTCTCATTGAATTTCTCTAAAAAGAATGTCTTATTTCCTGTCACAAGGCTCTTCATTTCGCTAATACGCACTCCAGTAGCCACAGAGCAGGTTGTTCAGTTTCCAGTATGTGCTGAGCGGCTTTGATTGAGCTTTCTAGTCCTGAGTTCTAGTTTGATTGCACTTCGTGGTCTTCATATATATTTGTTATAATTTCTGTTCTTGTACATTTGCTGAGGAGCGCTTTACTCCAATTATATATGGTCAATTTTGGAGTAAGTACGATGTGGGTGCTGAGAAGAATGTATATTCTGTCGATTTGGGGTGGAGAGTTCTATAGATGTCTATTAGGGTCTGCTTGCTGCAGAGATGAGTTCAATTCCTGGACATCCTTGTTAACTTTCTGTCTCGACCTGGTTCCACAGTGTGGAGTGCTGGAAGCCCCCATTATTATTGTATGGGAGTCTAAGTCTCTTTGTAAGTCTCTCATGACGTGGTTTCTTTATGAATCTGGGTGCTCCTGTATTGGGTATATATATTTAGTAGATAGTTAGCTCTTCCCTGTTGAATTGATCCTTGACCATTATGTAATGGCCTTCTTTGCCCTCTTCTGGATCTTTGATGGTTTAAAGTCTGTTTTATTTGCACTGTATCGCAACCCCTGGCTTTTTGTTCTCCATTTGTTAAAATCTTCCTCCATCCCTTTATTTTGAGCCTATGTATGTCTCTTCAGTGTGTGAGATGGCTCGAATACAGCAGAGACTGGATGGACTCTGACTTTATCCAGTTTGCTGTCTGTGTCTTTTCATTGGAGATGAACCATTTACATTTGCTAAGTTAAGATTGTTATGTGGAAACTTGATCCTGCCACAAGGATATTAACTGCTATTTTGCTCGTTAGTTGATGCAGTTTCCTTCCTAGCCTCGATGGTCTTTACATTTTGGCATGTTTTTGCAATGGCTGGTATACTGGTTGTTCCTTTCCATGTTGAGTGCTTCCTTCAGGGTCCCTTTGCAGTAAGGCAGGCCTAGTGGTGATTAAAACCCTGCTATTGCCATCTGTAAAGGATTTTATTTCTCCTCACTTGTGAAACCAGCCTGGATGGGATGCATGAAACTGGCTGAAAATTCTTTTCTTTAAGAATGTTGAATATTGGCCCCACTCTCTTCTGGTTTAGAGTTTCTGCCGAGATCTGCTAGCCCGATGGGCCTTTGTAGTAACCTGATCTTTCTCTGGTTGCCCTAAGATTTTTTCCTTCATTTCCAACTTCTTTGGTGGACCCAGCAATTATGTGGTTCGAGCGTTTCCGGGAGGAGTACCTTTGTAGCGTTCTCTGTATTTCCTGGATTTAATCGTTATCTTCGCCCTATCAGGTTAGGTGCTCTCCCGGAGCGATATCCCCTGGAAGAGTGTTTTCCAACTTTGTTCCATTTTCCCTCTCTGTTCTCAGGCACCCCAATCAGACGTAGATTTGTCTTTTACATAATCCCATACTTTGCAGGCTTTGTTCATTTTTCTTTTGGTTTCTTTTCCTCGCTTCCCACTTCATTCCACTTTGATCCTCAACGCTGATACTTTTTCTTCCAGTTGATCGAAGTCGGTTACTGGCTTTTATGCATTTCGTTTATTTCGCTCGGTTTTCTATCTCTTTCATTCCTTGTTTATGACCTTCTCTTGCATTAATTATTCTATTGCCAATTCTTTCCACTTTTTTTTTCAAGATTTTTAGTTTCTTTTGTATACTAAGTACGCAATTCCTCCTTAGCTCTGAGAAATTTGATGGATCAGCCTTCTTCTCTCATCTCTGTCAGTGTTGGCTCCTCCTCATTCAGCTTATCCTGCTGCTGGCCATGAGAGCTATGCCTCCTTTGTTGGGGAGAGGTGCCTTGGCTCTTGAATTTCCAGCTTTTTCTGCCCTGCTTTTTCCCCATCTTTTGTGGCTCTATCTGCCTCAATCTTTGATGCATGTACTGATGTTTAGGGGAACCTCCTGCTGATAGCTCTTCTAACAGTCAGGACCCTCAGCTGTAGGTTCTGCTGGAGATTGCCGAGGTCCACTCCAGACCCTGCCACTGTATCAGGCAGCAGAGCTGCAGAAGATAGAATACTTGAACAGCGAGTGTACCTGTCTGATTCTTGCTTTGGGAAGCTTCCTCCTCGAAGGCCTGCCCCCAGAGGTGTGGGGTGTCAGACTGCCCCTGTGATGCCTCCCAGCAGTTACCGTGGGCCAGTGGACCTTGAGCAGGCAGCTCCGTCCGTTCTCAGATCTCAGCCCGTGCTGGAGACCCACCGCCTTCAGCCGCCGTGACAGAGCGCCGCTGCCGCAGCTTTCTGCTGCTTTCTGCCAGCAGCAGCTGCTGCTGCATGTGCCCGCCCCTGCAGAGGTGGGAGTCTACAGAGACAGGCAGGTTTCCTTGAGCTGCTGTGAGCTCCACTCCAGTTGAGCTTCCCAGCAGCTTGTTTACCTACTTCTGCCTGCTAGGCCATGGGCCTCCCCCAGCCTCAAGTGGTAGATCACAGGATCGTTGTAGCAATGAGGGGAGGGGCCTCGCGTAACTTCCCAGTGGGGACATGATCTCCTGGTGTGCCTGTTTCAAAGCTAACACAAAGTGGGAGCACTCCGGATTTTCCAGGTGTTGTGTGTCCTCCCAGTTCCCCTGGCTAGGGTGGTTCCCTCCCCTTTGCGCTTTCCCAGGTGAGGGCGATGCTCACCGCCTCAGCCTCTGGCTGCAGTAGCTGACCAGCACCGGACCCGGCACTTCTGCATGAACCCAGCACCAGCTGAAAATGCAGAAACGCCTGCCCTCGTGTTTTGCCGGGGAGCTGGAGACTGAGCTGTTCCTATCTCGCCATCTTGCTCTGCCCTCTATGTTTACTTTTATGTTTCTAGCTGGCTGCAAAGGCATTTATCTTTCCATCCCTGGAATATACTCTCTCAGTCCAGCTGAGTTTTCTTGGTCTAAAACTTGAGCTCATTCTACCATTATAGATTTTAGTTCTGTTTAGAGATTTTGGGTTATTTTTGTGTCATGAAGGCTATTTCCAGAGTGACCCTTTCTGAACCACAAATTAACAAACAGCCTTTTGTAGATTCTAATTTTGAAGCCTAATTTTAGGAATAAGTCTTTTAACAATTATGATGACATGTTTTAGTTAAACATTAACATTCTAATGTTATTGAAACATTTGAGACATTTAAGAACATGTAACACATTAGATTTCTGATATTAATTTGAAATGAATAACAAAATTTAATCAAGCTTGTAAAGGTTTTAAATGTTTGATAAAACTTTACTACTACATTTATAAGCTTGATTATTAGATTTAAAAGAAAAGCTTGGGTGTTTTAAATTATTCTTCGTACTAGATTTTTTAAAAATTATTTTTTAGTTTTTGAGGCAGGGTCTCACTATGTTGTCCAGGCTGGTCTAGAACTCCTGGTCAACAATCCTCCCACCTTACCCTCCAGAGTAGCTGGACTAACTACAGCACCATCGTGCCAGGCTTTCTCATTAGATTTTAAAGTTTGCCCTGATAGGCATTTGGCATTTGAGAAAATTAGATATATTAAATTTGTAAGTGCCATTTAAAATGTGTAAAATAATTTAACTCAGTTTTTAAATATAGCTACATTTTAGGTAAATTGAATCTTTTAAATAAGTGAGTCAGTTGAACCTGAATCTTCCATGTTGAGCTTAAAAACTTAAGAAAAACTTGATTTTTAAATTTAAATACTTAAGTAGTTAATAATTATAAGTAGCTTCAAGTAGTATTTTTCATGTACATATAATGCCCATTCCAAACCAAAAAACAAACAAACAACAACAAAAAAAACTCTCCATTGAAAGGAATTGAAAAGGGAAATGAATGGTTTAATTAATACTGTTGGGTGTAGTTTATCACGACTTAGTTCATGTGATGCAAGTTCTAATTCTTTGGTAGAGTAGAATCATAGGCTTTGAGAGTTCGCAAGAGTTTTAGAGATAATCTAATTCAATCCATTTATTTTACGATTGATGCACATAATTAAAGGCAACTCAGAGAGCTCAAAGAACTTTCTAAAGGTCAAAGCGTCAAAGCAGGGTTGTATTAAGGTTGGAGAATTCTTAGTTCATGTACAGTATTTAATAATATTCCTTTTGAATATTGTAGCCTTCCACAGTGTGACTACTGGAGATTGAGGAAAGAATTGTGTACACTTGAGCCAAAGGTTGAAAGGCTTAAAGGCGAAGCAAACCAGACATGGTGGCTTATGCCTGTAATCCCAGCACTTTGGGAGGCTGAGGTAGGAGGATCATTTGAGGTCAGGAGTTCAAGATCAACCTGGGCAGCATAGTGAACTCCTCAACTCTACAAAAAATAAAAAGATTAGCTGGACATGGTGTTGTGTGCCGATACTCCCAGCTACTTGGGAGGCTGAGGAAGGAGCATTGCTTGAACCTAGGAGTTGGAGGCTGCAGTGAGCTATGATCACACCACTGCGCTCCAGCCTGGGTGACAGAATGAGACCCTGTCTCTAAAAAACAAAAACAAGAAACAAAGGCAAAAAAGTGGCTTTGGACTCAGCTGTCATATGAACAAAAAGGGATTAAAGTGAAAGGACCCCAAGGGAATGGTAAAACTAGAGTTAGCAGCGAGCTGCACTCTGGAGAATGTGGGTTGGGATTAGCTGAAGAAAGTGTTCCCTTAAGAAGCTGCATGTAGTTTTGATCCATATGCCCTGGTTTTGCTTTCTAAAACTATGCATAGCAAGTCCATTCACTTGTGCCCTTAATAACCTTTCTTCTGTTTGAAAGCAGCACACCATCAAGGGGGGCAGTTGTGAAATTTGAAGTCAGTAGATCCAAGTTTTGAATCTTGAATCCATCACTACTGCTGGATTCATTCATTCATTCATTGAACAAATGTTTATCAAAGTCCTACTATGTTCTCAGCCCTGTTCAAGGCTACAGGAATTTATCAATAAATAATAACAATAAACGTCCCAGCCTTCAAAGGGCTTACAAGTTAGTTTGTCATGACAGGCAGTAAACAATAGATATAATAAATGCATTATATAAGTATTTTCGGTGATAAATTCTATGGAATATAATAGAAGATGGAAGAGGAACTAAAAGTGTTAGTGGCAGTATAGAGGAAGCCAATTGTAATTTTGCATAGAGTGGTCAGGCTTGGTCTCATAAGTAGGTGGCATTTGAGCGAAGGCTTGAAGGTAGGGAAGTAAGTAAGCTGTGCAGGTATCTTTGAGAAGACCATTCCAGGCAGTGGGTATCCCAACGCAAAGCCCCTGAGGCAAGAGAATGCCCACGTCTTTCCATCATTCTGTTCTGTCATCTTCAGTGGGTCAGTTTTACCCTCTGGCTTTCTCCACTCCTGATAATCAGATGGTCTTAGACACCACATTCAGGCACAGAATATCCAGAAAAGATGAGCTATAGTTTCCTCTCTCTGTCATTGTTAGGGACAAGGAATCTCCTCCAAAGTCATGTTACAGAACTTGGTCATGTCTTCAGCCAGGATCAGACCACACGTCAGTTTCCTAACCAATTATTATCCAGGGGAATGAGTGTAGTTTGACTTAGTTCAATCATTTGAAGTGGAATAGATGCTGGAAATTTTGCTATCATAGGCTATTTTCAACTTATAAAAAACACTGCATTGAATATCATTCTACAAAATCATTTAGCACACATGTCATTATATCCTATGGATAGAATACTAGAAGTGAAATTACTAAATCAAAGAGGATGAACTTTTTAAAGACTCTTGATATGCAATATAAAATTATATTTTATAAAAATTATACCACTTGATACACCCATTGCAGTGATGAGGGCACACATCTCTTACACCCTCAACTTTAAATATTATTGTATTTGAAATTTTTGCCACTTTAAAATTGACCATATTTATTGATAATTTCCAAGTTTATTGGCTATTTCCAAGTCTTCCAACATTTCTGTTCAAGTTCTTCACTTTTTTTTCTATTGGGCTATTAATGCATTTTTATTGGACATAAAAATTCTTTAAATACTGATGTATTTAAAACACTTAATCTTTCCTCATAGGGACATAATATGTCTCCCCATTTTTCTAAATTCCCTTTGATTGATCTGTGAAGTTTTATAATTTTTAAAATTTAGCTTATGCATTTCTCTTTTTTTTTTTTTTTGGCAGACTCTTACTCTGTTGCCCAGGCTGGAATGCAGTGGCATGATCATGGCTCACTGCAAACTTAGCCTCCCAAGCTCAAGCAGTCCTTTCACCTCAGCCTCCTGAATATCTGGTACTACAGGCAGACACTACCACACTTGGCTTGTATTTTTTTGTAGAGATGTGGTCTCATCGTGTTGCACAGGCTGGTCTTGAACCTGCCCACCTTGGCCTCCCAAAGTGCTGAGATTACAGGTATGAGCCACTGTGCCCTTTTCTTATTGTGACTATTATAAATTTTGCTGCTATTGCAAAAGGAATTCCCACCCCCCTATATATTATATTACATTTCTATTACTTGTAACAAGTTGCCTCAAATGTAGTGGCTTAACATAACATAAATTTACTATCTCACCATTTTTGTGAGTCAGGAGTTCAGCATGGCTACCTAGGTCCTCTGCTCAGTATTATCCTAGGCTGAAGTCAAGGTGTTCACCAGGTGCATCCTCATCTGGAAACTCAACCAGGGGAAAGAAAAAAAAAGTCCCCTCCAAGCTTCTTCAGAATGTTGGAAGGATTTATTTCCTTATGGCTGTATGACTGATGTTCCCATTCTTTTGCTCTCTGTGGGTTAGGGATCATTCTCAGGTACCAGAAATTGGTTTCAGATTCCTGCCATGTGGCCCCCTTTAAAGGAGCTCTAGCTCATGTCTTAAATGTCTGACTTCAGGAAGGATTTAGTCCCTTTTGAGGGCTCACACAATTAAGTCAGTCTCACCAAGGATAATCTCCCTTTTAAGTTAAAGACAACTGATTGGGGACCTTAATTATACCTGGAAAATCCTTCTGCTGTATAATATAATATAATATAATATAATATAATATAATATAATATAACATAATATAATATAATCATGACAGTGACATAGATCATAGTCACAGGTTCACTCACACCCAAGGGAGGGGATTATACAGGACTTGTCTACAAGAAGACAGGAATTTTGGGGGTCATCTTAGAACTCTTCCTACTGTATGAGGTGATTAGCTATGGTTAGAAGTTTTTCATTTTCATCACTTGTCTCCTTAAGGCACAAAATTGTATCGGGCTTGTTCAAGAAGATGAAGATGGTTAATAAAAATGTTCTAATTATGCTAGTGGCCATAGGTGGCCACTAAAGTTTTTATATTTCCTTTGCAGGAAAGCAAATACAAGCAGTTCTCAACTTTTAAAATGTTAAGTGGTCACATGATTCTCAGTCATCCTTGTACCAAGTGTATCTTTCATGTATCAGCCAATGATAAACATTTCAAAGTATCATGTGATTACTGCCTGCCAGTCAAAAGTTAGGTTCCAACAGCACGTCTATCCTTATATAGTGGTATTCGTGCAATTGTTCGACTATTTTGTACATTCCTATTTTATAAAAAGAAAATAATTAAAAAGTAGTGATATTAATTATAAGAGCTCAAACTTTGTATAGCTGAAATAGAGATATAAATGGGCTGCAAGTGCCAATTTTTTAGCATCAATGGGACAGTCACTGGAACGAAGATAAGAAGAACCTGTTTAGTCAGAGTAGCATAAATCATGCTAGATATTTCAACCAGAGTAGACACAATACAGGAAATTGATTACCTAGCTGTTGGAAAACCAGGATGCTGAGGTAAGCCAGATGGGTACTGATGGAAGTGGCCACCATCTGCAGGGCTGGAGAAACAAAAGGGAGGAAGTGTCTGTGAGGAGGTCCTAGAAGCTTGAACTTAAAAGAAGGTCCACCCCTACTCTGGCTCAGTTCTTAGACTTCTCCCTGGAGCAGCAAGTGCACAGGGATTGAACCATCAACGGGGGCAAAGCACAGCTGGCACTGGAAGCGGTGAGAGAAGCTGGACTAGGCTTTGCTGTCATTGTGGAGCTAGCAGAAATCTGTAACAGGAAGTGAGTTACTTTTTCTCTCCTTGTGCCTTGTTATGTCTTTCTAGTGCCTCCAATTGTCCAATCATTAGACTGTAACAGGAAGCCAGCTGGTAAGAACATCTGGGAGATGTAGTTTTTAGCCTCTAGACCTAGCATTTCAGAGCAGGGTATAGAGGGAGGGCTTTGAGTTGAAAACAATAGAAAATAACCCACCAAGAGTGGGAAATGTCTAGGGAATTCATCATATTTCTGAGGTTGGGAAGGAATGTGAACTCTCCTCTGTTCAACAGCCTTTGCCTTTGTGTTTTTAAAACCACTTCTTTGATTTCTTCTGGTGACAGAATTCTTCTTTAGAGTAAGGAACCCATTCTCATTCTCTGTAGGTCAAGTAGGGCTTTGCTTTGACCCACCACCACTGAGAGGGGGCGTGTTATCCAGGCCCCAACAACTTCAGGGCCCCATTCACTTAGCCACAGTAATTGGTTCAGAGATGAGCAGATGACCTTAACCAGACTAATCAGGGCTCTCCCTGGGATTTTTTATTTTTAAAGCCATTTGCAGCAAATGCTGGCTCTTTCTGCTGGCCTTCCTAAGCTGGCAGAGTATGGGTTTGGGCTGCCAGTTGCTGTTTTGTCTGCTACTGGAGAGAGCTCTTCCAAGAGACAGAGAGAAAGAAAGACATAAAGACCCAAAACATCGTTTGGGCCCTGTCTTGAAGTGAGCTGGTACTTTTCAGTTATATGATTCCATAAGTTCTTTTATTTTCTGTAATGTGAGTTTGTTTTAATTGTAAGATACTTGACTTTTATCCACTTTTTAAATTTTTTTGAGACAAGATCTTTCTCTGTTGCCCAAGCTAGAGTGCCGTGCGTGATCATAGCTTACTGCAGCCTCAAACTCCTGGGCTCTAGCAATCCTATCCCAGCCTCCCAAGTAGCTAGGATGACAGGTACGTACCACCATACCTGGCTAATTTTTTATTTTTTATTTTTGTAGAGACAAGGTCTGGCTATGTTGCCCAGGCTGGTCTCAAACTCCTGGCCTTAAGTGATTCTCCTGCCTTGACCTCCCAAAGTGCTGGGATTATAGGTGTGAGCCACCATACACAGCCTAGCTACATTTTTTATAAGTACAATATGTTCAAAGACAACATAATACAGTGATTAAAAGTGAGAACACTGGACCTTGGTTATAAAAACGATGATTACATTCTGACTCAGCCACTTAATGAGCATGATCTTGGACAAGTTACCTAAAATCTAACTGAATTTCAAGTTCCTCAAATGAGGTTAGTGTTAGTAGCTTCTTCATACAATTATTATGTGAAGACCAACTTGGAGGCCAGGCGTGGTGGCTCATGCCTATAATCCCAGCACTTTGGGAGGCCGAGATGGGTGGATCACGAGGTCAGGAGTTCGAAACTAGCCTGGCCAACATGGCAAAACCCTGTCTCTACTAAAAATACAAAAATTAGCCAGATGTAGTGGTGCGCACCTGTAATCCCAGTTACTCAGGAGGTTGAGGCAGGAGAATTGCTTGAACCCGGGAGGCGGAGGTTGCAGTGAGCCGAGATCACACTACCGCACTCCAGCCTGGACAACAGATCAAGACTCAGTTTCCAAAAAAAAAAAAAATGTGCTCGAGACATATTAGCTATTGTTACTTTAGTTAGTTAATTAGAGGATTCCATCTAGATTAAAGGAAGTCATGATTCAGTGGAAAACACCTAACCTATACATCAGTTTTATCATTCAGGGTCCATCTGGGAAACAGAAACAACTCTGATTATTTTTAAAGAGTAAATTTAATGTGAGAAATGGATCATCCACACAGACTACAAGCTAAACAGAGCATGGTTAGGCACCTCCACCCCAGATTGGCGGTAGCTTGTAAACTGCTACCACCCCTAAGATGGAGAGACTTAAGGTGTCCAATCAAAGTTGGAATAATGTTGGGCTTGTCCATTGGAAGCTGGAGCCATGAAAAAGAAGCCACTGCCAGAAGAGCCACCTGTAGCAGAGAAGTCAGATGAGGAATATTTTGGCTTCTCTCTTATTTCTATCCTCCAATCTTTGATTGGCTATGCCCAACTGAAGGCCTATGAAGCAGGAGCCTGGGAAACAGCCTGCAGAGGTTGGAGCAGAGCCAGGGAAGCTCAAAGAATAGATCTGAAGGCAAACAGCACCAATCAGTTCCAGAAGGAGGTTACTGAATTTCTTCCTCCACTGGTTCATGTTCACATGCACACGAATAGCCATAAAATCCAATGTGGGTGGCATCTTCACCCACATTCCTAAACACCTAGATTACCAGGCTGTTTGTATTGGTATTAAATGGTTAACCTACCCACACTCTGTACTGATAGACATTAAATATACGCCATCCTTACCAGTTTATGAGTGATTGGAATTTTTGTAGTTCTAAGAGAATACAAGTTGATGGAAAATCATACACCCTAAATTATTGGTGAAAGATGACCGAAAGTCCCTGGCCTGCATTTATGGATAAGTACATTTTACCTGCATCCTTTTTTATTTCTGCATATTTATACAACTGCAAGCTAACACCAGTGCTTGGGGGGAAGCTCTGGTTTCTTGGGCCTGGAAGAATTATATTTCATTTATTCTGAATCATAGCATACTATATGCTTTCAACGTGGGTAGTCTTTCATTTCCGGTCAAATTTTCTCCCTTTTTATTAAGTTACCTGAAGCCATGCACTTTCTTCCCCTCTTCATTATGCTGTGTGTACAGAGGTTTTTAAAATCAGCATCCTCCGAACAGACTCTGCTTTGTAAGAATTCCTCAGAAAACTGTTCACTGTGGAGATCGGTGTTTGAAAATGGTCAAGATTAAAGACATTTCTCGGCAGTTCAGATGACTCTTTGCAGCCTGTTTGTCTCTTTCAAAGTACAATGAACCACCTGTTTTTGATAAAAGGAAGCCAAAGTAAGCAGAAGTTTTAAAACTGCATCTCAAAACACTTATGTTTAAAAAATATGTCCACTTCTCCAGTCTCCTTCCACAAATCTCCAACTCCATCAGCTGCACTATGATTTCTTGTTATTCTTCTCCAGCTCCTCTGTTAGAGATGCAATTGCATTGTTGGTATAAAGTCATGTTATTGTAGTGGAAATTGAAATAAGCCAATAATTTTAATCTTCTCCCTCACTTCACAGGGCTTTTAGTAAATGACAAAGCAAGCTGAATACAGTTTCACCTCTCCCTAAACTATCCAATAAAGAATGCTAAAAAGTGAAAACATGCAACCGATGGGTGACAGGAGAGAGAAACATTAAGAGGTTTGGATACTGATATGGCTTGGCTTTGTGCCCCCTCCCAAACCTCATGTTGAACTGTTAACCGCCAATTCTGGAGGAGGGTCCTGGTGGGGGGTGATTGGATCATGGGGGCGGATTGTCCTGTTGCTGTTCTGGTGATAGTGAGTGAGTTCTCAAGAGATCTGGTTGTTTAATACAAGTGTGTAGCTTTTCCTCCTTTACTCTTTTCCTCCTGCTCTGGCCATGTAGGACACGCCTGCTTCCCCTTCCACCATGATTGTAAGTTTCCTGAGGCCAACCCAGCCATGCTTCCTGTATAGCCTGTGGAACCATGAGCCAATTAAGCCTTTTTTCTTTATAAATTACCCAGTTTCAGGTATTTCCAGCAGTGTGAGAATGGACTAATTCACATACAAAACAAGAAATTGGTAACTATTCTAAGTACAAAACAAGAGATAATGGAATAATTCATTGTCAATATGGCAAAGAGATTACTGGTTCTTAAGACTTGCTAACCACTGTGTAGAAAATTAAAATTAAGTCTAGGCCGGGCGGATCACGAGGTCAGGAGATCGAGACCATCCTGGCTAACCCAGTGAAACCCCGTCTCTACTAAAAAATACAAAAAACTAGCCGGGCGAGGTGGCGGGCGCCTGTAGTCCCAGCTACTCGGGAGGCTGAGGCAGGAGAATGGCGTAAACCCGGGAGGCGGAGCTTGCAGTGAGCTGAGATCCGGCCACTGCACTCCAGCCTGGGCGACAGAGCGAGACTCCGTCTCAAAAAAAAAAAAAAAAAAAAATTAAGTCTAGGCAAACTGCCTTCCCATGTTCTTTACTGTGATTTGAAAATAATCAGTTGGCAATATTATCAGATGCTATGGTAGTATTATCAGAGTTATCAGAAACATCCTCCTATCACCTTTCCTTCTAATTCTTGGCTAGTTAATGATTCCTACTTTTTTTTTTTTTTTTTTTTTTTTTGAGATAGGGTCTCACTCTGTTGCCCAGGCTGGACTGCAGAGGTGCAATCACAACTCACTGCAATCTTCTCCCCCTGGGCTCAAGCAATCCTCCCACCTCAGCCACCCAAGTACCTGGGACCACAGGCACATACCACCATGCTGGTTAAATTTTGTAATTATTTTTGGGTAGACATGGGGTTTCATAGTGTTACCCAGGCTGGTCTTGAACTCCTGGGCTCAAGTGATCTGCCTGCCTCAGTCTCCCAAAGTGCTGAGATTACAGATGAGAGCCATGGCACATGGCCAGTGATTCCTATTTTTGTGGACACTGCTGACCCCTTGATTTATGGACTGTATAGAAAAGCATGCTTCAAAATTTATAGATGACCCAAAGCTAGAAGAGATAGCTAATATAATGCTCTAGCTGCATGCTCCAAAGCAAGAAAAATATCAGCTGAATAGATGAGGGTATAATGGGGAGGGGGAAGCATGCAGATATTGAATTACTCACTAGCTAAGTGAAAACCAATGAATTCTCATACAGAAGAAAATCACCGGAAATTGAAAAATGAGAGATAACAAAAATTCTCGTGTATCTGTTAAGCAGATATACACTTCTACTAATCCCAGCTATATATGAATTTTCTTTTGGGGTTTAAATGCACCAGGTTAGATGCTACTGTCAGTTGTGTGTGACTCTCATGCTAGGGATAAGAAGGGATGACCTGGGGCTCTACCCCTTCATGGTTTCACTGTAAAATTTTTTCATCAGATAACTGGAGTGCTTGGCATGGGCCTTAATTGTTAAGGTGATTGCTCCCTTGGGTATCACAGGAAATTTGTACCCTTACCTTACTCCTTTCTACCTTTTCTTTTAGGTAGAATTCTTCTAAGAGCCAGGCTATATCCTCAGCATCTGCTCAATATGGAACCTCTGCATCTTGGTAACCCTGTATTAAGCATCTGACAAGATTTCAAGGTTATGGCTGGAATATAACATTCCTGGGCTACCTACCAGTCACCCTGCCTTGCCACCCCATATTCATGCACATAGACAAATACAAAATCGTGCATTTCCATTTCTATTCTAATTATCTTTTTTTTTTTTTTTTGAGATGGAGTCTCAGTCTGTTGCCCAGGCTGGAGTATAGTAGCATAATCTCAGCTCACTACAACCTCTGCCTCCTGGTTCAAGCGATTCTCGTGCCTCAGCCTCCTGAATAGCTGGGACTACAGGTGCACACCAACATGCCCAGCTAATTTTTGTATTTTTTAAGTAGAGACAGGGTTTCACCGTGTTAGCCAGGCTGGTCTCAAACTCCTGACCTCAGGTGATCTGCCGGCCTTGGGCTCCCAAAGTACTGGGATTACAGGTGTGTGCCACCGCGCCTGGCTTAATTATCATTATATTGCTCCATATTTTACAATTATCAAGGATGGGCTGATATGGCTACTGAAAACCAAGGCCATTTTAGTGGCATTATAACCACTATAAGAAATAAGTGCACTGACAGATGTCAACTGTTGTGCGTGCTTAAGAACACCTCTCCAGTACTGGGTTCTACTCCAGACAACACAGTTTAAGAGCAACATTTTGTGAATACAGCAGAGGAATGCTCCTAAGTAAAGTGAGCATGATTGTGAAGGGGTTTAGAAACCACCTCAAAAGAAGGAATTGTTGAAAAAATGGAGAAGCCTAGCTAAGGGAACAAAATGCAAAAACCTGAAGGCCTGTCACAGAAGGGAGAGGAAAGCCTTGGTCTATTGTGCTCAAGGGGATGGTGTAACCTTCCTGAGATGATCTGCTGCGTTCCAGGGAGTGCCAAGAGTGGAAACGAGCCTTTTGGGCTGATGTTTGCATTGTGATAATAGTCCAGTTGCCCTGGTGGTGAGTAGGCAGGAATACAGGTACTGTCTAAATGTGCAGTGGTACCCCTGTGAGGCCCCTATTTGAGGGTAGTTTGCATATGGCAATTGTGGTTGATCTTGGTAGACAAAGATTGTATTCTAGAAATAGGATATGAGACGGCAATGTTTAACTCCCGGAAATTGAGCTTGGTAGGTAGTACATGTCTCAGAGACTGAGATTGGATGCCTAGTCTCAAAACAGTCTTGAATCACAGACAGTTTAAGAGTGGCAAGGCTGTGGGGGACAGACCCCATACTTTAAAAAGCAGAGATTAGACACTCCACTTTTTTCTCAACTTTATCGCAGGACTTTGCATTGTGAGGACATCCCACACCCCTCCCCCCGCCCCCAGCCCTGCCTCACCTGACAACGGTGTAAATCACCTCTTGCACTTTGGACTGCCTCTAATATATGGTGCCCTGTTAACTCTGTCACATGAGGTTTCTCCGTTATTCCTGGAAGTCATTCATTCATTCACTCAGCTAACATTTATGGAGCACCTGCTATGAATTAGGTTCCTGCTAGACACTGAGGAAAGATGATAAGAAAAAGACATAATCTCTGTCCTCAAAGAACTCTGTGCTTAGAAAGAAAGATTTCTAACGTGGTGAGCGCAGAACAGGGTGATTGGTGCCCTGGTAAAAGTGAGTACAGGTTGCCAGAGGTGGGGAGATTGAAGAGAGGAAGAGGCCATGGAAGGCTTCCTAGAGGAGGTAATACCTGGCCATTATAAAGAGCAGTTTGGAGTTAGCCAGGCAAAGGGCAGATACTGGGATTTGGGGAAATCAACATGAAGAGTAATGAAAGGAAGAGCATCTGGTTAAGGTGGCAGTATGAGGACTGGCAGGGAACAGCTCCACATTTAAGAAGCTGTACAGCTGGGGTTGTCAGAGCTTATGGTGCAAGGCAGAGCGTGTCCAGAAATGAGGCTGGAGGGGGCTAGCGGGGGTCAGTGCATGGTGAGCTCTGTGTTCCCTGGGAAGGTGACTGGTTTTGTCCTGGAGTCTGTGGGAAACTTTGGGTGGTTGTTAACTAGGACTGGCCGGGTCATGTTTGTTTAGGCAGAAACTTTTGGCTGCATGGAGAGGCAGGACTTGAGGGAGCCACAGTGCTGTGTCTGATCAGTCTGAGGATGGTCTCTGGTTCCTACAGGGCCTGGAAGCTGTCCAGGATCTGAAGCCTGTTTCATCAGTGCTGCATGTTGATGGCCATAGAGCGTCCTGCACACGTCTGTTGTGATGATACATGAATATTTGTTTCTTGGGAGAAAAGAGATTGGGGCCCACTGGTAGAGGTTAGAGATGGCAAGGAACTGAGCTGGGTGGTGAGAAAAATCTAGGGAATGCAACCAGAGTGAGAAGACCACAGTGATTCTTCTCCCCTCTCTGGATTTCTAGCTTAGGGGACAATCCATGGATTGTGATCATAAACTGGGATATAAAGTATAGCAAAAGGAACAATTTTCAGGGCGTAAATAAACAAATGCAATCTTGGACCTTTGCGGTTGAATGTGCCTGAGTGACATCTGAGAGAGCTGTCCTACGGGCAGTTGGAAAGACAGTTCTGAAGCTTGGTGGAGGACTCATCAACATAGAGATGACCACCAAGCCAAGGTAGCTGAGGAAGACAGGGCCGGAAGGTACACTGAGGCTAAGTAGCCTGACTTATTTCTTATGTCTCATCCTAGAGGGCGGATACCCAAATATGGAAGTGTGGCATTTTAGTATGGATGCAAACCAATGTGCAAATTATGCTATAGTTCTGGGATGAGGGAAGTTTAGTAAATGTGTTTACAGATGCAATGGCAATGAGTAATGGATGTTGAAAACCTTTGGGCTTCGGCCAGGCACAGTGGCTCATGTCTGTAATCCCAGCACTTTGGGTGGCCCAGGCGGGCAGATCACGTGACGTCAGGAGTTCGAGACCAGCCTGACCAATATGGAGAAACCTCATCTCTCCTAAAAATACAAAATTAGCCAGGCATGGTGGTGCATGCCTGAAATCCCAGCTACTTTGGGGGCTGAGGCAGGAGAATCGCTTGAACCTGGGAACCTGAGTCGAGATCGTGCCATTGCACTCCAGTCTAAGCAACAAGAGCAAAACTCCATCTCAAACAACAACAACAACAACAACAACAAAAACCTTTGGGCTTCAAAGCCTAGTCTTGTCTGGAAATGCACATGTTGTGTAATGTTCAACTCTATGCTAGAACTGTGGTGCATGGAGACATGCAGGGCCTGGTTCAAGCATCTTTTGTGGAGAAAGGAGTTGGAGGTGCAAGAAAGGAACTCTAGTAGTCTGTCCATGGAGAAGGACTGCAATGAAGTGGCAGAGCAGATGGTGAAGATTTGGGCCTAATTATTGGGCTCCTGTCACCATCATTTCCAGCGGGTTTGGCCAGTTATCTGACATATTGAGGCTGGGTTTGCAGCAATGTTTGGGAGCAGCAGGTGCTTCAGGAGGCTGGCTTTTGTCCAAGCTGCATTCTATAAGCCTGCTTTACCATTAATAAACTGACATTTTCTTCCCATCAGTTTTAGAATCTGGGAGCAGGGTGATTACTTGACCCTGCCAATGATAGTAGGGGCCATCACTGCACATAACACTCACTTTCCCCTCAATCTCTCCTTCTGAAGGCCTATTGTAACCATTCATTATGTGCCTGTTCTCACTCTCCTTCCCCTTCCGCAGAAACAATAAAAAAATCCAAGCCAACTGCCCTTCACTGCTCCCCTTTCTCTTGCTGCACAATGATCTAAGCAATGAGCCCAAATAGACCCATAGAGGTTTTCCCACCTTCCCCCAGGGATCCCCTCCATAGCATCTGCGTCTCTCCACCCATCTCCAAATTGCTATCATGGATTACTGACTTCGTTGTACTTTACAGCTCATATCAGGCCTGAATTTCTAGTTCCTTAGACCTAATCTCAGTCAGAGAGAAGGCAACATGATTATATGGGGAAAGCAGTTGGTGTTTCAGTGAATGCTTCCTAGGAATATTTGAATTTTAACATGGCAAACAGTAAACCTAAGCACTCTGTGACTAGACAGGAGAGCAATTTCTGAGCAGGATGTTTCTGAAGCCTCAGTTTCTAGAGCCTACCAGCTTTCTTGGATGCTCCCCCACCAATAGCGTAAATGAAGTTATTGACAGTTAGATGCTGTTATGGGCTTAATTGTGTCTCCTCAAAAGTGGATATGTTAAAGCTCTAACCCCCAGAACCTCAGAGCATGATTGTATTTGGAGACGGGGCCTTTAAAGCGATGATTCAGTTAGAATGAGGTCATTAGGGTGGGCCTAGTCCAATATGACTGGTGTTCTAGTAAGAAGAGGAAATTTGGACACACAGAGAAACACCAGAGATGCACCCGCACAGAGATAAAACCACGTGATGCTCCAGGGAGAAGGCAGTCGCCTGCAAGCCAACGAGAGAGGCTTCAGGGAACACCAAACCTGCTGACACCTTCATCTCAGAGTCTGAGCATCCAGAACTGTAAGAAAAGAAATTTCTGTTGTTTAAGCCACCCAGTCTGAGGTATTTTGTTATGACAGCCCTAGTATCCTAACACAGGTGCATAACCCATGTGGGAGCCACGGCCTCTTGGGCACTTGTGTTCAGAAGACTCAGGAATGTGTTTCTGCTCACCTTGGAGAAATGTCGGGGGACTGGTGTATGACAGCAGAGTTTCTTAAACTTCCATGTGCATGAGCGTCCCCCAGAGGGCTTGTGAAACAGGAGTGCTGGGCCCCACCTCCAGGGCTTCTGAGTTAATAGCTCTGGGAAGGGGCCCAAGAATCTGCATTTCCTTATTTTTTTTATTTTAAGAAACAAGGTCTATTTATGTTGCCCAGGCTGGAGTGCGATGGCTATTCACAGTTGCAATCATAGCAGACTACAGCCACAAACTCTGGGGCTTCAGTGATGCTCTTGCCTCAGCTTCCCCAATTGCTGGGACTGCAGGTGCATGTCACTGCACCTGGCTCAAGATGCTGCATTTCTAATAAGCTCTGATGGTGCTAGTCAAGGAACCATACATTAGAATTTGAAACAGAGAAATTTAAAAATTCTTTTTTTAGTTCATTTTAAGACAGCAGTAATTAACCCATTATATTTTAGAATAAATAACAAGTTTTAATTTAAAAAGCTATATTCTCAAAACAGAAAAAAGTCCCATCATATCTCTTGGAAATTCCACTATTGGATATGTAAGAGGAGGAGAGTGAAAATAGAAAATAACACCTTGGTATTATTATGAAAATAGTTTTAATTGTCACATTCTCCCTGAAAGTGCCCAAGGGACCCCCAAGGGTTCCTGGACCATATTTTGAGAACAGATGACTATGAGATGGGCAGAAGAAGGAAAGAGCTCCATTGAAGAGGCCAGAGAAGTAGGACAAAAACCGGGAGAAGGCCCTGTGATAGGAGCAGAACCTTAGTCTGTGCTGTGACCAAGATCCACCCACGTGGGAGTAACTCAGATTCTCTTTTACCTCACACACACGGCTGAGCCCACACACACCTGTGCAAAGGAGTTAAACTGCACAACAGAGAACAAATATCCTTGGTATGAGATCAGAAGTAAGTGTCACCCTGTGAAGCACCCGTTTGTCTTCCCAGATTCTAGGACTATTGATTCTGTTCCTCAGCCTGAGACTTTGGCACTGCATCGTCTCCTGAATCTTTGGTGATCTCTTGGGCTTTGGAGCTCGTTGATTTTCTTGGCACCCTGGTGCTGTTCTTCTCGCGCTCGTCTCCTTGCCGTTAGCCTTTGTCCACAGCATGCATCTCCTCCTTCCTGACCTTCCCACACATGAAAAGATCCTTTGTGTGTTCCCTTTCAAAAGCGGGAAAATTCTTCCCAGAGTCCTTCCTGCAGGCTTCCCTCCTGTCTCATTGGCCAGGATTGTCTCACATGCCTGTTTCCTAAAACAAGTCACTTGGCAAGGGATATTAACCCCATGAGGCTAGAAAGAGACAGTGTATCCCCTGAAGGACACGGCCACCTGGGAGATAATGAACAACATTTGGGTTCTATAGCAAAAAAGAAGAGTGAGTGGTGGTGTGGTGATTAACTGCTGAGCACACAACATAAGAATGTCTGCCACAGAACACAGTCTTACTTAGCAGTGACCCTCTTACCATTTTCCCCTTCCTGTCAACCACAGCAAAGTCTTTGGCTTGTTTACCCAACCTCCTACCAGTTATTTCAGTTCTAGTTATCTTTTGGAAATGAGAGATCTCCAGGAGTTGGGCTTAGGATAAAGTACCAGGGGAAATAAGTACCCAAGTTCGAAGGATGTATCATCAAGAGCCATTCATAGATGTTAACCCATGATACCCACCCTCTTGTACCAGTAGTTTTTCTAGCACACAAAAGCTAATCACAGAACCCAGCTCTGTTTTTAGGTAAGTAGCCTCAGCTTATTTGTAGTTGCAATGGATGTTCCAGAGAAGATTTTTATAAATGTTTTATGCAAAATCCAAGAAACTTTGCAAACTTCCCCACTTACTCAGTGGATTGTCCATATTATGCTTGCTTCCTGTCTCCCAGGATTCCACAATAGTCTTGATGGAATGTGCTTTTTTTCCTCTTTGGAGGATCATGTGTGGGGCCCCTCTTACTAAAGAAGCCTTGTGTATGTCTGGAAAATGTCACTGACACACTGGATTTTCTGGTTAGTCATTTCCACAAGCAGTTTGTTATCTCTTGCTAATTCCTCAGATGAAACTTAGTCTCAGATTCTCACAACGCTCAGATTCTTTTCCTAGACTCAGTATGTCTTTAAGTTCCTGGAGTATTGGTTCTTTAGCAGAAACTCAATTATTAGGCATTTATTTCAAATTGCTCTTCATGATTGCTACCATACCTCTATAATAATCATCATTATTGCACTTTGGTTCACTACTTGTTTCCACACTAGTCTTTATTTCCAGTGGTGTGTTGTTTCTGCACCAAAAAAGAAAGTCTCAATTCTTGTGATAAATCTTCACTTACAGAGTCCTCCACCAGTTTATCTGTTTGAAAGAGGTGTAAGGTGATTGTTCCATTCCCTCTTCTATTCTGCCTGCTCTAGTGACATCAGTAAAAATGAAATGCATATGCAGTTTATAAGCTTATAAAGAAGACATAAAAACTACTTGGTCCCATACTATAATGGTGGATATATGTCATTATACATTTGTCAAATACATGAAGAGTAAACCCTCATGTAAACTATGGGTTTTGGATGATAATGATGCATCAATATAGGCTCATCACTTGCTACACATGCCCCACTCTGGTGACGGATGTTGACAGTAGGGGGAAGGGAGGATTTGGGAATTCTCTGCATCTTCTGCTCAATTTTGCTGTGAACCTAAAATTGCTCTAAAAAAATAAAGTCCATTTTAAATCAATAGGGATGATTGGGTAGAATAGTACAGTGTTGATTAAGGTCCACATGAAACCATGGCTCTGGGTAATCTTTTGAACAAAGGCTTACTGGAATTGCCATCACCTTCATTGTAAAAATTGCTTTGGCTGTGGCAATATGCAAAGCAGATCTGTATGGATCTATCTAAGTACCGAAGATTTATCTAAGTACCGAAGAGTAGAGGAACTCAGGGTGTAACAGAAAGCTTCCAACCTTTTGTTCTAGAGGCTCAGCATCTGTTTGATTAGTCTTAACCAGCCTTCAGATTTAGAAAAACTTGCAGCTTGTCACTTATTCTGCCTTGCCATCATTCACTCATGTTTATAGCAGAATTTTCAAGGATTTCATACTGAAGGTTGAAGTTCCTGTAGTTGTAAATCACATTTCCCCAGCCAGATGGTTACTGTTGCTTTCCCTGCTACATCCATCTATCCATCCATCTATCTATCTATCTATCTATCTATCTATCTATCTATCTATCTATCTATATCTATCTATCTATCTATCTATCTAATCTATCTGTCTATCTATCTGTCTATCTATCTATCTATCTATCCATCTATCTATCTATCTATCATCTATCTATCTATCTATCTATCTATCTATCTATCTATCTAGAGACAGAGTCTCTCTCTGTCGCCCAGGCTGGAGTGGAATGGCGTGATCATAGCTCAGTGCAGCCTCAAACTCCTGGGCTCACGCTATCTTCCTCCTTTTGCCTCCTGAGTAGCTGATACTACTGGCATGAGCCACTGTGCCTAGCTCTCTGATATGCTTGACCATCAGTGATTCCCAGATGGCCTCACTCCACATAAATCCTACATGTCCTCTTACTTTTCTACTCATTTTGCAGTATAAATAAGCTCAAATTCAGACTTATTTGGATGGAATGATGTGTCTGTAGTTATCAAAGTGTCTGATGTGTGCCTGTTTTTTTTGGTTTTTTTTGTTTTTGGTAGATTCTCACTCTGTCACCCAGGCTGGAGTGCACTTGAGCTATCTCAGCTCACTGCAACCTCTCTCTCCCAGGTTCAAGCAATTCTTCTGCCTCAGCCTCCCAAGTAGCTGGGATTACAGGTTTGCACTGCCATGCCTGGCTAATTTTTACATTTTTAGTGGAGAAGAGGTTGACTAGGCTGGTCTTGAGCACCTGACCTCAAGTGATCTGCCTGCCTCGGCCTCCCAAAGTGCTGGGATTACAAGCATGAGCCACCATGCCAAGCCGTATACATTTCTTATAATATTTCAGCAAACATTGACTGTCTTTTATGTGATAGACACTATATTGGGAAATATGCATCACCCCCCAAAAAGTTGATTGTTAAATCAGTTAAGGTGCTATCAGCAGCGTGTAATATCAACTCCAACTCAGTATGACTTAAACAAGAAGGAAATTTATTTTCTATTTTAATAAGAAGTTCAGAAGGAGGGCTGCTCCAGATTGAATTAATTCAGAGTTCAACCACATCATCAAAGATTCAAGTTTTTTTTCCATCTTTAGGTTCTGCATTTTAAGATTCTGGCTTTGTCCTCACACCATCATCCTCCCTGGGAGACAGCTGACTCAGGTGTCCCTGATAGATGCAACAATGCCTAGAGGAAGAAGAGGACCATCTCTTGCATTATTTCTTTCTTGAGGAAGAGAATCTTTCTCAGGAGCCCCCCTGCTCTATACACATCTCATTGGCCAGAAGGAGGCCACATACTCAACCCTAAAATAATCCTTAATCCCGCGAATGAGATAACCATAATAGACTTAGGCAAATCAAGAAGAAACTCCTGGGACTAATTTCCCCATGTAGAATAGAATTGCTACTTAAGTAAATTGGAGTTTTGCAATGAAAAAGAATGGGGGAAATGGATATTGAGTTGGCAATTGGCAGCTTTTGGTTGAGGACCCAGATATGTTAAAGATGACTGTTCCTTTTTCCTCAGAACTTTGGATGAAGCCCACATAGATGACATAGGCCCACACATTTTATGGAGAGATGATAGACATGCCTATACAACCGTATGACCCTTCCCAGGCTAACCTGTCTCTCGCCCACTTCTGGACGATGTGCTTTTTGTGTGCGCATTGTGTCTGGTTTCCTTTGCTCAGTGTAATGTTTTTGAGATTCATCCATTGTTGCGTGTATTAGTTGTTTTTTCTTTTTCTCACTCAGCAAAATTCTACAGTTTTTTTCCCATGTATCTGGGAAGATTTACACCCCAACAGCATTTACAGTTTGAGGTAAGCAAGCGCATCGCTCCTTTCCAGAGCGTAGTTTGTCCCTGGAGGCCCAGAGCTCTGGAGTGTTCCCTTTGCAGAGCTGTGACTCCCAAGGTCAGGAGCACGCAGAAAGAGAAGGTGACAGATTGCCAGCAGACACCCGTCTGCTGCTTCCCCTGCTGGAGGAGGCGCAGATACAAGTTGCATTGTCCTGAGCACTCCTGGGGATCCCCTAAGATGGCGAGGAAGTACAACTTTCTTTCTTCTTACAACTTATCACCTACAGCTTTCTTTCTCATTACAACTTGTCACCAGAACTACTTTTGTTCTGAGATTTTTGGACTTTGCATCTGAAGCAATAATCCAAGTCACACCACGGCCTGCTGCAAAGATATTTTCCCCCTCTTGCCTGACAGAGTCCTGGAAAACAGAAGGCAGAAGGAGGCAGGGAGGTTCCCCTCCTGTCTGAGTCCTACAGGGTACATTATTAGCAAACTCTTGGCCTTGAAGTTGGGAGTTGAGTCCAGTATCTAATCCAATCACTATTTTCTGTTGGAGTTATAGTAATCCCAGACCTCAGGACACCCAGAACTATGAGCTAAACACTTAATTCCTCAGTATATTTAACTCATGTGGTTATGAGTCATTGTTAATACATTCAACAGATATGCTGGTTTCCAAGCTGCCTATCCAAAGTAAGGGTTTTAATTATTTTTCTTAGTGATTTGCTCATGTCTGCATACCAGCAGTCAGGCTTGGCTGACCAAAGTCATCTTGAAATATTTAACTTAGAATTCTGTATAGGACTAAAACACATCAAATATTTCTAAAACGTCTATCCAGAGACACAGGACACTCATCAAAGTTAAGTTCTAAACCAAGTTACAGTAGAAGGTAAAAACCAACTTTGCATTTTATACATTAATATCATATATAGAATCAATGAAATTTTACAGGTTGTGTTCCAGAAACAAGCATATTTTATCTTTTACAAAATTGAAAAAAAAATGTTTATTTGGTAATAATTTGGAAACTTCTAGAATAGTGTTTAAGATAATTAAATTCATCAAGTTGCTTATTTTCACTTATATCTTGATATGTAGCTTGAACTGCAATATGCCTCAATTTACCTGAAGCGTCAAATTAGTTAAACAAGTAATAGAAGTTTGCAAAACAGGCTGTTCTTTCTTACCACTTTGAGCTACCACTCTCTTCCTCCACCCCTATTTTGGAGGTAGGTGGGGAATAGCATGTACTTATTTTGAAATCAAACAATGTAGAAGTGCACAGTGCAGACAGTAAAAGTTTTCCCCGCTATTGACCCCCACCATAATCTCACTCCTCTAAAATAACCATTGTCTGTAGTTTGGTACATATATTTCTAGTCATTATACATATACAACTGCATTAGAATATAAACCAAACAGGATTATCATACACATATTATGCTATAACCTGCTTTTTTCACCAACAGTGAATCCTGGGCATCTTTCCCTCTGAACACTTACCATTCTTCCTTGTCTTTTAATTAATTTAGTATTTTCACAGTATTCCATGGAATGGAATAAAGTATATAACCAGTTGCATATTTGTAGACACTTCAGCTTCTGTTATAAATGATGTTTTGGTTAACATCATTGAGTAATATTCCAGTATTTAATACCTTCCCTATATGAATTGACCTTGTTTGTTTATTCAATAACTTGCTTATTTTCTGATACCTCCTGGAATGTAAGTTTCATGAGAGCAAGGACCTTTAGTGTTTTCCATTAGATCCTTATCCGTGAGATGGTGCCTGACAGATACCATAATTTGTGGTTATTTCTGGGAGCACTTGGCTATTTCTAGAGTCCATCAATGAAGCAGGGAGTCAAGGGGCACTCTGGAGAGGTGGCTGCCTCTGGCCCTTTCCCTGCCTCATCCCACATTCAGCCCTTAGAGCTCCTTCCTGCCCAAGCAGTTCTCTTTTTGGATAGTCTGATGCCTTGGGATCTTTCCAGTCTGAAAGCCAGAATCCAGTTTAGGTCTCAGGAATCCCACACCCACCCTGGCACCTTTCCTCTTTGCAACCGATCTGGCTGTATGGGGCCAGGACACATTTAGTCACTCACATCCCCTGACCCCTGTGCTCTTGGCTGTATCTGATGTTCTCCTGAGGGGGTGAATGCCCTTCATTGATCCAATGTGTTGGGAGCTGCACAGCAAGAATTATTTGATATAAAAATACTTCAAGCTGGGTGTGGTGGCTCATGCCTGTAATCCCAGCATTTGGGAGGCTGAGGCAGGAGGATCACTTGAGACCAGGAGTTCGAGACCATCCTGGTCAACATGGCAAACCCTCATCTCTACTAAAAATACAAAAATTAGCCAGGCGTGGTGGCCTGTGCCTGTAATCTCAGCTTCTTGGGAGTCTGAGGCAGGATAGTCGCTTGAATCCCGGAGATGGAAGCTGCAGTGAGCCAAGATCGCACCACTGAACTGCAGCCTGGGCAACAGAGAGAGACTCAAAAACCAAAGTAAAACAAAAAAACTTTAAAATATTTATTTTTTCTTTTGGATAAAAGAAGTAACAAAATCCTTTAAATATCACCATGATTACTGTAGGGTAATACTTATGCTCCTGAAATAAAACTTAAATCAGCAACAAACCAATGCTTTCATCTAGGTAGTGTCAGAAAGGGGGGAAGTTCTGAGGCCTAAGCTCATATCCTATAGCTGCCTCTTCCCTCACCCACCCCATGTTTCCCTCTTCGTCCACCAGCCTTTCATTTGGTTGGAGGCTTTTTTCCAAGTGAAGACCCAAACTGTCATTTCTAAATGATTAGGGCCTTGGTGGCCCTGTATTTGCTGAGTTGCCACAGTTTTCCAAGGAGTGCAGTGGTGCGATCTCAGCTCACTGCAACCTCCGCCTCCCAGGTTCAAGTGATTCTCCTGCCTCAGCCTCCCGAGCAGCTGGGACTACAGGCATGCACCACCATGCCCGGCTGATTTTTGTATTTTTAGTAGAGATGGAGTTTTGCCATGCTGGCCAGGTATCAAACTCCTGGCCTCAAGTGATCCACCTGCCTGGGCCTCCCAAAGTGCAGGATTACAGGCACGAGCCACCATGCCTGGCCTCTTCTTAGATATTATATGTTCTGTTATTTTAGTTATCTTCTTTGGGGTCACTAGTTATAGAAATACTAATTTCCTTTGTCTTCTATAACTACCATGTTCTCTTTCAATGTCTTTAACTCTTAGTCATTTTTATTTATTTTACTATTTTCGGTCCTCTTCTCTATGTCCATTACCATGTTATAGGAAATGCTTGTTATCCTCTGTGCTGCTTCCAATTCTTTTCTATTTCTTTACTGAGTTTTGGCAGTAATTCATGTTTTGCCTCCTTGTATCTTTTCCCCATGTCATCTTCGAGCTCTTATGTTGTTTATTTCTTTTACAGTGTTGATTGTTTCACTGATTTCTAAAACTTGTAAAAATGATATGTTTTGTCAAACATTTTATCTGCCCTATAGCAATATTTTCTGGGAGGTGTTCTGTGTCTGCCATTTGTTTGTCTTGTTTCTTTTCTTTTTCTTGTAGCTTTATTGCATAGGTCCTCAGTCCCACTTTAAAATTGCTATTCATTTTTCGATGAGTTGAATTGTTTCTGGACCAACCATTGTGTAAGAGTTCATATAAGTGAGAAACCAGAGTATCGTTCCATGGTAACAGGAATTCTTATTTTGACACAGGATTGTGCATACGACCTCTTTCAATTTTTTCCCTAACTAATTAGCAACACAGGGTTGAGAAGAAAGCAGAGCCTCTTCTTTTTCACTTTATTTACAAATAGATTTACCAAATACCTCTGTAGTTTATCTGAGTGAGTGCTCATTTAGTTATACCTCCCCCTGATTTTTGAGAATGTATGTTGATGTTAAACCTGCCACTGGAGAATGTGGCTTATTGTGAGAATCAAATGGGCTTGCTTGTGTTCCTAGCCTCCCGATCCTCCCAAGATTAGATCTTAGAACACATCACTCAAGGCAAAATTTGGTCTTCAGAGCAGACCCATTTACCTGAGTGTGTGTGACGGAGGCTTGACGTGGGGTTTTCTTAGGAGTTCTTAAGTGGTGTTCCAAAAGCTTCACACACACACACACACACACACAGACATGCACTTGATATTTATAAATTTTAAAACCTAGGATGCCAATTACACCCTTTAGTTTGCCTTAGTAAACAGGGCTTTATAACCAATAAATGGTCCTGTTTCCAGATCCAGAGAGATATGGAAGAAGGGTCTTAGTAAAATATTTTAAAAACCATAAGGTTCTATTATTCCCATGGGTCTCTGTTCTATGTATGAGATATAATCTTAACTCCTTGGTATATCTCGAGTTCTGTGCCATGAGGACCTGGTCTAGAGCTTGAAGTACAGATGACAGTAGACTTTATCACCTCCTCCCACTTCCAGACAATGAGGAGGAGGAACTGTAACATGCATCCCAGTCTGAATACCAGCCTCTAGTTCTGCAAAAAACCATAAAATCAACCCAAACCCTGATGTGATCACTATATATGTATTGAAATGTTGTTGTGTATCCCACAAATATGTACAATTATTATGTGTCAATTAAAAAATTAAAAAAAACTTTTGGCTGGGCGCAGTGGCTCATGTCTGTAATCCCAGCACTTTGGGAGGCCGAGGCGGGCAGACCACAGGGTCAAGAGATCAAGACCATCCTGGCCAACCAACACGGTGAAACCCTGTCTCTACTAAAAATACAAAAATTAGCTGGGTGTAGTGGTGCATGCCTTTAGTCCCGGCTACTTGGGAGGCTGAGGCAGGAGAATCGCTTGAAACCAGGAGGCGGAGGTTGCAGTGAGATGAGATCACACCACTGCACTCCAGCCTGGGTGACAGAGCAAGACTCCATCTCAAAACAAAACAAAACAAAACAAAAATTTTAAAGACAGAAAAAAACTCTTGAGAGTCACTGAGTTCAGGGTCTATAGTGTGTATGTTATCTTGTCAAAATATAATATGCTCTTTCTTCTTGGCTATATTCTAGAGGTTGATTGGCAGATCCAGCAGTGATAGAAGAATATCTTTGGGAGGCTCTAGTGGTCTCCCAGGCCACAACCGGGGTTTATCTTTCACTGATGTATTAAGTATTCTTATTGGAACATTTTGTCCTCTTGCTTAAAAATAATGACTCTTTGGTTTAAGTGTCAGATGGTTAGGAAAGTTATTTTTGCTATTGGCAAACATGTTAAGAGGAAAAGTTGACTCATCTGACCTAGAGGGAAGGGACTAGGTTAAATTCTAAAATCAAAACCTAATCTCTTAGCAGCTTAGGCAGTAGGCAAGTACAGACAAGAAACTTAGGCCCTTCGCAGTTCAGCCTATGTAGGAACTATCCAGCAAGCTGGGAACTGCTGATCAAAATTCGGTGGTCCCCATGAACACCTAGCCATGGCTACTAGGACAAAGCGAGCCGTAAACAGCCAACTTTTTCAGCTCCATGGGTTCCTGTTCCTCTGTCCAGAACTCAAGGGCCTAGGTCAACTGCATGGCTCTAAGGGACATGGGTGAATATATTGCTGGAGTTTCCAGAGAAGAACAGGGGTTTATCTTCTGCAGAAAGCCACGAATGCCTTAGATTCTCCCTAACCTCAGATCGCACTTTTGAGCAGTTTCGCAACTTGAGGTTGAGGCACATAGAAGAAAAATTGTGGTGATGAGTTGCCTGCTGCTGGCAGCACTTGAGGTACTGGTGGTGTGTGCACTAGGGTGTGGACAGGAGGAATCGGTCCTAGTGGGTGTTCCACTGAACGCAGCCTACCTCAGCTTTGTCTCCTTTGCCTTGTCCCTGATGTCTCACCCTGGGGGGCTCCTCCATCTTCCCGGTGGGGGAACAAATTACCAGGTCTGTGCTTTATTTGTGGGGGTGGGAGTCATATCTGGGGAAGGCACTGAAGAGAAAGAAGCAGCACAGAGGTTCCCAATAAACATGTGGTGATTGCCAACTAAAGAGAATGTGGTTCCAGAGAAAGGAGAAGCACAGGATCGAGGAGCCAAGAGGAGTTTAAACTGGATGCACCGGTGGCTTTTCCTGACCTCAGCGGTGTGGGCTGCCCCTCCCTGGCCTGCAGGTGTGTGGCCCACATCCACAGAAACAATGGCTGCATCAGGCCCAGACTCAGGCAGTTGTGACTGAACCCACGAATTAGCTAGATCTGTGCTTAGTGGATTTTCTTTTTAAAAATGCAGATTCTTGGCTGCGTGCGGTGGCTCACGCCTGTAATCCCAGCACTTTGAGAGGCCAAGGCAGGCGGATCATTTGAGGTCAGGAATTCAAGACCAGCCTGGCCAACATGGTGAAACCTTGTCTCTATTAAAAATACAAAAATTAGCTGGACGTGGTGGCAGGCACCTGTAATCCCAGCTACTCGGTAGGCTGAGGCAGGAGAATCAGTTGAACCCAGGAGGCGGAGGTTGCAGTGAGCAAAGGTTGCACCACTGCACTCCAGCCTAGGTAACAAAGCAAGACTCTGTTTCAAAATAAATAAGTAAATAAATAAATAAGGAGATTCTTAATGATTACATATGATACGTTAATAGAGTCCCCTTACATTACAGATCAGGCTAAAGTCTGCTTTGATCATCACTTACAATACTGACCCTCTCCACAGAGATAACCCATGTTTCTATATTTTCCTCAACTTCCCATATGCATTTATTTACATGTAACCATAGAAAGCATATAGTATTGTTCTATGGGGTGAAGGTTGTTAACACACATGGTATCATTATGCATGTAGATACCTGTGTAAGTAATAATAGAAAATATTAGTGTGGTTTTGTGGGGTGGAGGTTGTTTACATACATGGTATTATTGTGTAAGTATAATTTTGCAAGTTTTTTTGTGCTTGAAAATATTTTGGGAATTCAAATCTCACCTTGAATTGTAATAATCCCTTCATGTCATGGGAGGGACACAGTGGGAGGTAACTGAATCATGGGGGCAGGTTTTTCTTGTTATGGTGAATAAGTCTCACGAGATCTGATGCTGAGAGTTACCCCGCACATGCGCCCTTGCCTGCTGCCGCGTAAGATATGTTTTGCTTCCCCCTCGCCTTCTGCCATGATTGTGAGGCCTCCCCAGCCACGTGGAACTGTGAGTCAATTAAACTTCTTTTCTTTATAAGTTTCCCAATCTTGGGTATGTCTTTATGAGCAGTGTGAGAACAGACTAATACAAGAATCTTCCATGTCCATGCAGGTAGATTTCATATGGATTACCTGCTAGTTCTTTAGATGTTCGTCCCCCTTGCAAGGGTGAATGCAGTCTCCCCTGTCACTCTGTACTCTTACTGAGTTGAGGCTGTGTTTTTATATTGTGTTTGGTCTCTTCAGAGTGTCCAGGTAGCCAGACTCTGCCTTGTCTACAGTGCCCCGAGGCACCCTCCCCCCACTTTGGGTTGTGTTGTATGCCACGTTCATGGTCTTTGCTTTCATAAAAGAACACCTCTGGACTGCTCAGTGTCCATGTGGTAAGCCTGCAAAGGCCTCCCCAGAGCCTGAGGATGCGTGACAAGGAGGCAGTGATGCCTGTCAGTCGAGGAAACACAGCCCTCCTGTTTTGTTTTACAGTACCTTTTATTTGCCCACAGCCTGCCAACAAGGTCAGCTCCAGAAACACAGCATGTCATTCTTTTTCACATGGAGCCTGCACTAATAGAGGTGGCGGTTAAGAGGCTGGAAATGCCAGTTAGGGTTTTGCCAGTGGTCAGCTTTGTTTACAAGTCTGAAGGTTTCTGTTTTATGAGAATTCTCATGAGGGGACACTGGGCTGACAGTTGGGAAGGACTAAAACCATGAGGGAAGCTCTTACCTTGCTGGTCAGTTTCTCTAGATAATGTGTAGTATGTATATTCAGACTTATGTATTTCCTGACAGTGAAACTAATTAGATCCTGGAATAGGTCCCTAAGGAAATAAACCCACAAACTAGACAGTTTTACTCTAGTTAGCACTTGGGAAAAAAGATATTCAGATATTTCATTTTCGTGCAACTTTAGAAAAATTTTTTTCTTAATCTCTATTGATTTTGTGCCTCTCTTTGCAACATATTCTACATGTATTATGATCATTATAATTATTATAATTAATAGTATATAAACATAGGTATTAAATGTAAGCTTTAATAGATTCTACACTAGGTATGTTTGTTAAAACCTAATCTAAGTGAAATAGTAGAAAATACTTAAAGTGTGTTCAGTATTAATGAAGATGAACTATGGCATGTGTTTAGAAAATAATTTATTTGAAAACTTTCTCTAAGATGTTTCTATCAAGACTTAAGTAGGTTCATCCTCCTTCATGTCTTTTTTTCTTATTGTGGCGGAAAATTAGAAAACCTTTTTTCTTCAACGTTTTCTCTGGCTCTTTTTTTCTTCTAGGGATAGAAAATACAAACCTCAGAACTGGCTGCTAAATTGACTCACCTTAGCAATAATTTTCCATCTGTTTTTATTTCTAATTAGTATTTACTGCCACAAGTCTTTTCTCCTTTTCATTTCATTGTATTTCTTTCCATACTGCTTCCATTTGGCTACCATCCTGCAGTAATATTCATAATGAACTTTACTATGCTGCTCTCCACTACCGCCTGGCTCTGGATCCCAATGTCTTTGATCATTTTGGATTAAACTTTTAATTTTTTCTCGCTCTTTGTGGACACATTTTCACTGTGAGTTAATGAAAGTTTTGATTCTTCTGCACATGACAGATCACAGGGGCCATGGTTAAAACTTGGAATTTAAGTATCTGACTTGTGCAGTGCGCAGTGAGGTATTAAATATCATGCTTTCCATGCAGAAAAGCAACTGCAGGACTTCTTGTGGTTATTACAAATCATATCTTTCATTTCCTGAGAGTAACTGCCTGCTTGGCAAGGTTAAAACTTTCCAGCAGTAGGAACTGGAAACACCTACCTGTGGTACGTTTCTGAGAAGATGAAAGAGTAAGAAAGCACTAAAACTGTGATTTTGATGATGGCTGGCAATTATGATCTGTTTTCAGTCTAGTTTGATTAAGAGAGTGTAGGGAAGATTTCTTCAGAACCATGAACAGCATAGCAGTGGTGGATCCCAGTGTGTGTTCTGAGTCTTTTTGAAACATGGTATTTCATGAAATTTTGTTGAAGGTTTGTAGCAGACTTTCAAAGTGAGGGTTTCTAGCAGACTTTGCTGCTGTTGGGTTTAGCTGCACAGTGCTCGTGCCAATTTTGTTACTGTAAATGTAAATGCATTATGTAATTTAAGTTAACTTTCTTGGCTGAAAACTGCTATGTAATTCTTATAAAAATTAACTTCACCTTTTTTTCCGAGACAGCAGACTTTTTTTTTTTTTTTTTGAGATGGAGTCTCGCTCTGTCACCCAGGCTGGAGTGCAATGGCGCAATCTTGGCTCACTGCAATCTCCGCCTTCTGGGTTCAGGCAATTCTCCTGAAGAGGCCTCAGCCTCTTGAGTAGCTAGGACAGGCGCCCGCCACCATGCCCAGCTAATTTTTGTATTTTTAGTAGAGACAAGGTTTCACCATGTTTGTCAGGCTGGTCGACAGCAGGCTTTATTTTTTTTGGGGGGGGCCTCAAAGACTCTGGTGACATGAAAAAGAAAAACTGCTTTTTAAAAAAATTAAATAATGCTTTTGAATTTTGCTATTAAAAATAAATACTTTTAAAATTCAAGTTTACTTATTACAAATATTGTAACATTGCCTGGGGCTGGTAAATCATTTATAATACAGGTAGATATAGATGCACATTTAAAAACTCCTAAATAAATCACTAACAAATCAAATCCAGAAGTATTAAATGATAAGCCATGATCAAGCAGGGTTATTCAAGGAATGAAAGGATGGCATTATGTTAGGAAATTTATTTAACACATCACGTTAGACTGACATGCTGGCCAATGGCTCAGTAAATCTGTTTCTCCTCCCTGTCAGGAAGACATCTAGATTTATGCTGAGTTCTGGTAAATGAAATGCAGCTGGAAATGTTGCATGTCACTTTCAACTCTAGCTCATGAAACATTTTTCTGTGCAATCATTTACTCTCTCTCTTTCTCACTCAGTGAGAGAGATGGCAGAGCCATAAGATGGAAGTGGTGGTTGCTTGAATTTGGAAGGCTACCTCAAGAACATTCACACCTGTCACATGAATAAGTTTCTAAAGCTACTACGATTTTGAGGATTGTTACAGAAGTTAGCCTCATACTGACTAATCCTGGTAGCAAAAGGACATTTGATAAAATTCGGTACATATTGCTCATTAAAAAAAAATTGTAAGATGGAATAGGATTCTTTTAACTCGTTAAGAAATACCTATCTTATGTTGAATGCCAACATTGTTCTTCATGATGAAGTACTATAGGCATTTTCTTTAAAATAAAGAAACAAGGATGTCTACTGCTATTACTATTAATGTTAACTGGCTAGAAGTTCCAGCTTATATCTGAGAAATAAAATTACCATTATTTGAGAGGAAAATATCATCCACCTAGAAAATCCAGGAAAAATCAACTGCAAAATTATTAGAGGGACTGAGGGACTTTAATAAAGTCACCTGCTACAAAATAAATATTACAAATTAATGTTTCCCACATGACCTTTAAGAAGTAAATTGTGTATCTTGAAATACAGCATATATAAAATAATCATAAAACAGAAAGGTACTATGAAAAAGAACACAATTTTTAAAATGCTATGAAATTAAAAAATTATAGCCAAAAAAACTTAAAAATTTAAAAATACATTTAATAAAGTTTCAAAGAAAAAATCCAAAGAGATGGACAAAAGAAGAGGAAAGATGAGAAAATTAAAGGATTCATCAAGGAGTTCAATATCTGACTAAAAGGTGGAAAAAGCAAGCAGAAGGAAGAAAATTATCACACACAATTAAAGAACATTTAGCTGACTTGGATGACTAAGCTTTATTCAAATTTCCTTAGGTTTTATCTAATGTGCTTTTTTCTTTTCCAAGATACCACATTACATTTAGTTGTCATGTCTCCTTCAGCTCCTCTTGGCTGTGACAGTTTCCCAAACTTTCCTTGTTCTTGAGGATTTTAACTCCTTTTGAGGAGGACTGGTCAGCTATCTTGTAAAATGTCCATCTGCTGAGATTCATCTCATATTTCACAACTAGAATGAGATTATAGGTTTTGGGAAGATCAGAGGTAAACTGCAATTTTCATCACATCATATGAAAGGTAACACTCTCAACATGACTTACCACTCTTGACTTTGTTCGCCTTCTGAGTAGTGAGGTACCTCTCGCTGAGAGTTTGTCAGGTTTCTCCACTGCAAATGCTACTCTCCCTGTACCACCTGTACTTGGATTCTTTGGAAGGAAGTCACTATGTGCTGCCCATTCTTATATGTGTGTAGTATCTTATTGTTTTCCTTGCTTGTACTTTTAATTTACATAATGTATGTCTAGTAATACATCAGCAGTACCTGGGGATCTTCTTCTCTTGCTTGTGCCAATTCTTGTTCACGTTTTAATGAACAAAAAGAGTCTTTTTGGCATACCTGATTGTTTGATTGTATGATGAGCACTGTGGTACTTTTAGAGTATATAAAATAACATTTTCTTCCTCCAGAGAAGGTTTTTTTTTTTTTTTGAGACGGAGTCTCGCTCCGTAGCCCAGGCTGGAGTGCAGTGGCCGGATCTCAGCTCACTGCAAGCTCCGCCTCCCGGGTTTACGCCATTCTCCTGCCTCAGCTTTCCCGAGTAGCTGGGACTACAAGCGCCCGCCACCGCGCCCGGCTAGTTTTTTGTATTTTTAGTAGAGACGGGGTTTCACCGTGTTCGCCAGGATGGTCTCGATCTCCTGACCTCGTGATCCGCCCGTCTCGGCCTCCCAAAGTGCTGGGATTACAGGCTTGAGCCACCGCGCCCGGCCTCCCTGGTGCTTAAGGGTATTACTAATCCAGAGCTACCTTAATCTAATGTCAGGGTTTGAGCTTTTTCTATCTACCCAGACAACTTGAAGCAGGGCTGCTTTATGTACAACTCACATGTACTTTTAGGATCCAGCCCTTTGAGGTCAAAATTCTAAGTGTAGGGTGGTTGCAGACCCCTTGTCTTCCAGCCCTTTGAGGCTGTCAGTAGCACTGTTCCACTTCTCAGCCACCCTTTCCAAGTAATCAAATGCTCCCGGGCAAAAGCAGCTCCAAATGTTGGGCTTCATAGTGAGAATTTCTCTCTTCTCCCAGATCTTAACCCGGCAATTCCTCACTATCTTATTAGTTTTTTAATGTTTGGGGGTAATATTATTTTATTTCTTTTTTTCCCCCATCACAGAAATCTGCCTACTGTTTTATTTCATCCACATATTTTAGCCTTCTTTTTTGGGAGGTTTGTCTGTATCATCTAATCACTGTTAGGAGGTAAACAGGGTCCTGGGGTTCCTTTTGCTTCACCCCCCACACCCCAGATCTTTCCTACTGGCTTTAAAAAGTTACACTTAATATAGCTGTATTATTTATATTTTTGGAGAGAAATCGTGACAAAAAACAAGAGTCTTGACTGTATTCTCCTTCAAAGTTAAAAAGAAGCTTCTGACTTATCAGTCATGGAGTCACTAATCTAAAAAATTACACTACTTCCTTGGCCAGAACTACTATATCTAACCACAGAATACTCCATAATTCTTATACAAAGATAATTTTATTAATGAAAAGATCACACAAAACAAAGTTTTTGTATTCAAAGTTATCTGTTTAAAATGTGGAAAAGGTAATATTTACAACATTTTCCATACAGTACATAGTTTTTATGCCTTAACAGAATGCTAAATAGAGAAAAAAACTGAGAGCAAATGCTAAATGGAGAGAAAACCAAAAGCATCAGAAAACCTTGTTCAGAGAGTAATACGTAATAGGAAACAAAATCAAGAAAACTCCTTAATATTTTTAAGTATGTTGTATAAAAACATTGTGTCTTGTTTATTGGGACTACCTTTTTTCTATTTGATTGGCACTAATATCGCTATCACACTTTTTAATGTTCAGCAAAATCCTAGTGAGCTGCCGAAATGAATTCTACAAAATGTCTGAGAAGGATACAAATTTTACATTTGTGTGATACAAAATTTAATATTCTAAATGTTAAAAAACAAAAGTTAAAACAAAGAAAAAGTATAAGCAACTGTAAGTGGTTATAATACAATCAATAGGTGGTCATGAAACATTAAAAAAAGGAAATCAATTGCACTTGGCCTAATATACAAAAGACTAACATTTTATCTACTAACCCTTTAGGACATTTTATTTGAAATATGCAGAAGGATCAGTGAGCAGCATAACACAATCAATAGTGGACACTCTGAGTAAGCACCTTATTTCAGTTACATAATTTAGATCCGTGAAATTCCTCAAACAATGAGACTATAAAATTCACACATTTTAGATGGTAAGGTATCAATAAATGGGTTTTTAAAGTTAAATTCCTATTAAAAGACTTTTTGGTATATCTTTTTTTATAGTATAAAATAGTACTATTTTACAATTTTCTTAGAAATTCAGTGTAAAAGCTACCAAAGTGCTAAAATATCACAATAGCATGATAACAATACTTGAATAGGAGTTCAAAAAAGTTCAAATACATATAAGCTTATTTCTAAATATGTATAAAAAGATACAAGGATAAGTTTTAAATACCTCAGCAAAGAAATATCTTGATTTTATATCAAAAAAGTAAAATAGCATAGTATATCTTAAAATACTCTTAACAAGAGTAGAATCTTCATAAATAGAAAAGGAAGATTCCTCTAACTCTGTCCTCCCACACCATTAAAAAAATATTATTAACCTGCACATTTCTGTTTTCAGGTATACTGTTGTCATTAACCTTTGTGTGAAATGAGTCATATTATTCTTGAACTCTATTTTTTCCAGTATAACAGTAGGCAATGCAGCTTGAAGTGCAAAAGAAGAATGTAACAGTGGTTCTTACAAAACAGTGCATAGGTCACTTCCAGTGTAACACAAATTTGCTTCTGAGTAATGAGAGAAAATGTTCTTCAAGTATCTGAATGACAACCACCTCCCTGCTCTTTTCTCACTCCTGAAACCGGGTGAACAAGTAGAGATGTGGAACCTTTGAGGCTGCTTGGTTCTGAAGAACTGGGGACCTGCAAACTGTTGCTCTGTGCCAGGCCAGTGTCAGTAATATCACTCTTTGGACTAATCCTAGATAAAAGAAAAAACGTTGACACACACACATCCACAAGCACAAATATGATGCCATTTTTCATGAGTTTAATCCCTAACCAGTGTCCACCTTTATCAGAGAATAAGTAGTTAAAAGTCTTTAGGTGTACTTTAACACTTCAAAATACAAATAATTTTTGTTTTTATTTATTTTTTTTTTGAGACGGAGTCTCACTCTGTTGCCCAGGCTGGACTGCAGTAGTGCGATCTTGGCTCACTGCAACCTCCGCCTCCTGGTTTCAAGAGATTCTCCTGCCTCAGCCTCCCAAGTAGCTGGGACTATAGGTGGGTGCCACCATACCCGGCTAAATTTTTTGTATTTTTAGTAGAGATGGGGTTTCACCGTGTTAGCCAGAGTGGTCTCAATCTCCTGACCTTGTGATCTGCCCACCTTGGCCCCCCAAAGTGCTGGGATTACAGGTGTGAGCCACCATGCCTGGCCAAATAATTTTTTAAAATATAATATTCACTGACTTCAGAAGCTTCATCAAGCACTACCCATATATAGGCTGAACATGGAGTCTCGTGGGGAATAGAATTAATAAGGCAGGATTCCTGTCCTCAGTTTAACAAATGTTTTATTGATTTTCCACCATGGATCAGTACTGTATAAGAAATTGGGAACATAAAGATGAGTAAGACTTCAGCTTTCCCTTTGAGAAAGGGAAAGAGAAGTTTCAAATCTACTAGATTTGAAAGTAGATTTGAGAAGGTTACAAATCTACTAGAAGATAAAGCATGTATCTAATTCCAATCCAAATATATGAAAGCTGCCATAGGAACACAGAGAAGGTGCATTTAGCCTAGTCTGAGAGGGTTAGGTAAGATAACTTTGAGATCTTAATGCAATTAGCTGTTTGCATTCTGGCTTACCTGTGTTTTGGTCACCTACGGCCATTGAGAAAACTCATTAAAGATAATGTCAGTATCTTTTCGTGTTCAGAAAATAAAATAATTTTAGATAAAATGACACATTATAATTTTGTATAGGGTGACACCTTTTAGACAGAATTAAAATGCAGTATTAATTAAAACTTAGCCTATATTTCAGGTAAATTGCATTTACTTAAGTGTACAAGGAACTCTTAACAATAACCACAGAAATGAACATTCCTACTTGAACAACATATATTAAAACTGTTCTCACAGCTAAGAATTAAACTACTAAATAGCATTATTTATAGACTGAACCCAAACTTCCTTCGGGTAAAAGTACAGACATAATATATCACAAAATGCTTTCCAGATGTGTTATGCTTTAATAAAAAATGTGTAATGCAGTATTTAAAATAGTGATGATTTTACATAAAATCAGATCTCACCTTCCTTCGCTCCGTGCACCTTCAGATACACTGCCTGCCTGGCCCTTCTTGTTGACCTGTTCCCCAGAGAGTCTGGAGCTGGATGCTGCTGGCGAGGCAGGTTCACCACAGTCCTGTTCTCTTAACCTGGGGGTGCTAGCTCCGTCCGCTCTCACCTCTCTCATTGATGTTTCTGGTGAGGTTTGGATTTCTGTCAAAGTTTCTTGTCCTAGGTAATCATGGCTAGTAATTGCTACTGCAGAAGTGCCATGATTTGCTGTAGCTCCTGTGCTGGTTCCCATGGATTTGGAAATGACCTTCAGCTTGTGTGAACTTGGTTTATAGTGCTTCTTTTTGTGTTTAACTTTAGAATTGTGCTTTAAGAAAAACTCACATGATTCCTGTAGTACTCTTCGACTTTCACTGATTGGACTGTAAGAAAATTGAAGGAGAGGATTTACTCAAATTACAAGTGTTACAGTAGAGGCTATAAAGGATATCACGTATCTTTTGCCAAAAATCCTTAGCCACTAAGGTTGAAAATTCTATGGTTTATATTATTATAAAATCTGAGATTATAAATACTAGGACATAAATTGATTTTATAAAATCTTTTGGGTATACACTCTAAGTTGCTTTTGTCAGTATAAATAGTAAACTGGCAAGAAATTAAAAAGGCAAGAATCAAAGGATGAGGGCAAGGAGACTCAAAACAGCATAAATGTACTATACATACTGTATTTGTACTGTACATAAATATGTAATATAAAAGTAAACCAGAAGAAAAGGATAGAGAATACAATTAATGGTCTTCATTTAAATATAACTCTTTCCTTTCTAACATTAAAAATTAGCAAGTTACACTGAAATTAGTGTGAGTACATAAATATGAGATAGACATATAATAATAGTGCAAAAAAATTCCAGTTAAATATTCAGACTTCAAAAACTTATTTGTGAAATGATCTACAGTTCTGAAATAAGTTAATCAAACCAGTGGGGAACAATTTTTAAAAAGCTATAGTACATTGTATATAGTGTGTGTGTACACATGTGTATATATATTATATATAACTAAGATGAATTACTCATAAACATAAATCAATATTGTTACAGAATATTCCACAAGTTTGAATTTTTAACATCTTAAGCAAGACAAATAAGTGAAAATAGGTCATAGCTGTGTGTAATAAGATTTAAAAGTAGTAAATAATGGCCATAACACATCACTTATATTTGAATCATACTTTATAGGTTTCTTGATATATACTTAGTCTTATTTAATCTTTTATCATTGATAAAAAGGATAAAATTATTTAAAATGCTGTACCCAAAATAATGAATCCAATGGCAGTAGTAATAATATTGGATATACTATAAATCATGAAAAGAAAATATGCCTTTCATAAATCTTTCATTCATATTTCAAATAGAATAGTATATATCAAAGACTAGTATAACAAATGCAAAAATAAAGCATGTCTCTTTCATGAAAAAAATTTCCAAACTTCACTTGGCTAATCAAATTGAAATAACAGTTGATATAATGAAACTCTAGTACATTGATTTGAACAGTTCCCTGGTATTTTGATCTGCTTATTTAAAAATAGTGTCAGACAATTCAATAGTTTCTTACTCTCTCTTGCGATTTCGTTTAAAAAACCCAGCCCATTCTGTGCATGTCTTTTTGCTTCCAACCCAGAAGACAGCAGAGATGCCAACAATTAATGTCATCAGGTATTTTATCATAAATAAAGCCAATTCTGGTCGAGCTTTTGCTTTTGCCTACAAAAAATAGTGAATAATAATATTTTCAGTGATGCACTTAAAGTGGAAAGAAGTCTATATTATCAATATAAAACAAACAAAAATTATAAATCTTCAACTGTTTTACTAAAAAGGTTTGAAATGATATAATGAAGCATGCTCTAAGTGCAATACATTTTTTATCTAAATGCTGAACAAAGAAGTTTATGAACGAAATCTCTAGAAAGGGGAAAATACTGAAATATATTTAAGAATAATCTCCTAAATCTTGGCATGATTTCCTCACATTTTTTTTCTTGATAGATACAGTAGCCTCTTATAATTGCCAGAATATTTGCCTCTAAATATTTACCTATTTTCCCCCACCAGATCTCCCACAAAAATTCATTTAAACTCATCATAACAACAAATATTTTACAGCTTTTATAAATTATTAATATTTATATTATAAAAACTTGGTTAAAGTAAATTAAGTAAAATGTGAAAATTTCCTAAGAATTGAAATTATACTTTTCTTTTAGGCATAAACTTTGAAATTCTAACCTTAAACATTGCACAAGGGTCAAGATATTACATACTCTGCATTTCTTGCCTTTTTCACTTACTAATATTTCTTGGAGACCATTCAGTATCAGTACAAATAGAGCTCTTTATTTTATTTTATATTTTTATTTTTATTTTTTGAGACGGGAGTCTCACTCTGTCACCCAGGCTGGAGTGCAGTGGCGTGATCTCGGCTCACTGCAACCTCCGCCTCCCGGTTCAAGCAATTCTCCCACCTCAGCCTCCTGAGTAGCTGGGACTACAAGTGCACACAGCCACGCCCAGCTAATTTGTTATATTTTAGTAGAGACGGGGTTTTAACCGTGTTGCCCAGGCTAGTTTTGAACTCTTGAGCTCAGGCAATCCGCCCTCCTCAGCCTCCCCAAATGCTAGGATTACAGGCGTGAGCCACCGCACCCGGCCAGAGCTCTTTATTCTTTGTAAAGGCTGTTCCATTGTGTGAGTGAACCATAACTTATTCTACTATCCCTATTAATAGGTATTTACTTCCAATCTATTGTCATTTGCAAATAATGTTGTAGTGACTATCTTGGTATTATTTAATTTCTCATATTTGTAAGCAAATCTGTCTATAAATTCCCAGAAGGGCAGGATCAGTGTGCACACATTAAAAATCTATACATACTGTGAAATTGCTTCAACAGAAGGTTGAACTAACTCTTAATAGCAAAGTCTGAAAATATGTATTTTGCTACTGTCTCACCACACAGTGGTTAGGACACGTTTAGATGTTTGCCATATCATACATGGAAATATAATTTAATTTAAGTTTACATTTATTTTACTATAACTTTTTTCACGTGTTTAAGAATAGTTTTTTCATTTTTATTTTCTGTGAATCTTTTTCCTACTCTATTCTCATTTTTATATCAGATGGATGGTTTTTTTCTTATTGATCTGTAGCAACTCTTTATAAATTAGAGAAATTAGCTCTTCAACTATGATGTCATATGCAAATAAACTTTCCCAGTTGGTCTTTTGACATTGATTATGGATTGGTGGTTGTTTTTGTTTTGTCACACAGAATTTTTAAAAAAATTTTTTTACTTAGTCAAATTTAGCAATCTTGTAATTTCTGTAACTACCAGAATATTATATCCTTCTCCACTTGAAGATTATAATTTTCAAATTATATCCTATATTTTATAATTTCTTACATAAAACATAATATAAGAAACATAGATCTTAAACTTAAAAACCATAGATCTTAAACTTTTTAGCAGTATGTAATAGTTTTCTCTCCCCGACCTTGCCAAAAAGACTGAGCAATCTAGGAGTCATTATTAATATAGCAGGATCACATTAAGACACAGCCCTCTTACTAAGTATATAGTAAAAACAAACTATGGGTAACAGATTGTGGACAAGGTATAAGGCAAGTAAAACTAGTATCCCCACATACCAACATAAAAAATAGGTTCCACAATGTTATAAAGGAGTAACTTTCTGAAATATAAGCTATTATATGAAATAGTTTGACCTTTCCATTGCATAATTTGATACACTGTGATGGCAGTGCTCTTGTTCAGTGCACTTAATATCACACAGAGGCAGGAATAATGTCTAAAATCTATTAAAACAAAACCAAATTTATATTTACAAAACTTCAACTAAAAAGCTTTAAGAAATTTTATATTTTCAGAAATTTAGTTTTATTAATTTTAAAAACACCGCCCTTATACTAATCATAAGAATCAGAAATAGATAAAACATTTTGTTACAACTGTTTTTTTCAATTGAGAAATGACAGATGAGTCAGGCAAAAAGCAAATTCTGTTTTTGTAAGTATATACTATGTAGAAAGCTATAAGATAATATGATCAAATTAAATATATCCAAATAAGATATTTTACTACTAACTAAAAAATTAAAAACAATTGCCAACGTGGCAAAAAGTAACTTCTGTTTTCCTCCCAATGTCAAGGTCTGTTCTTTTGACTCTGCTCTTTATTGCCATTAATCTGCCTTTGCAGCTTAATTTAATTTTTCAGAAAATAAAGGAAGTACTTTACTACACAACTGAAGCTAAAGCTTGAGGAAGGAAGTCATGAAACATTCACCCCAGTTTCAGTTGATGTGTAGGAAATCCTTACCTATGGCTCTTGTATTTTCTCACCTGAAATCAACTTTTACATCCATGACTAATACAAGAATATTTTCATGAAACATTTTCTACATTAAATATAAACATAGACATAATCCAAGTGATAGCTTTTACCTGATAAGGACATGGGATATGGTACTGACGACAATGATCAGAGACCCAAGTTATCTCCCAGGTAATCCTGTTCACTTGCTCATAGACGTAACATCCGAGAAGTGTCACTAATGGCACAAGATACAAGCCGCTGAAGACTCCAATTCGAATCATAAATTTCTTTAGTTTTTCTTGGTTCCGGCCATCATGTTGTATGACTTGTCGAACATGATTTAAGGAAATAATGCCAGCTAAAAGAAGAGAGAGCCCAACAAACACACAAAGGCACAGTGGCAAGAGTACAAAGTAGCGAGAAGCATCCAGGTCATAAAGGCCAACAAAGCAAACTCCACTAATGTTGTCTCCTTCAACTTTGTTCATAGCAAGAAGCATAACAGTCAGGAAACCTGGTGTTCCCCATGCAACAGCATGAAACCACACTGCTTTTTGTTCGATGGCTTCACAACTCCATTTTCTTCCTGCAGCTAAGAACCAAGTAATGGTAAGAATCACCCACCACACAGTGCCAGCCATTGTGAAAAAATACAAAAGCATGAACAAAATGGTGCAAGCCTTATTTTGAGACCCTAGGACAACAGTGTCACCAAGTTCTAGCTTCTCATCTGCCTTATTGCAGGCTGTGCTATCGCCTAGCAAAAATCCAATGAAGTACATAAGAGATACAATGCTGTAACAGACAGAGTAATATATAATTGGTCTCTCTGGGTATCTGAATCTTCTAACATCAATTAAAAAAGTAAGGAATGTGAACAGAGTTGCACAAAGACAAAATATTGAAACTATTCCAATAAAACTTTTTGCAAACTCTAGCTCATCGCTTTGAAAATACATGTTGGGGCATGGAGGCGCACATTGGTCAATTCCCAGAAACTTATATCCTTGTCCCCCAGAAGTCTTAAGATGCCTTGGACACCAAAATCCAATGTCTCTTTGGACTTGTTCTGTTTTCTTCTGAGGACCAAGAAATTCTGTGTGTGGATCAAAAGTTACAGGAACAGTCTCATCACAGTATTGTAATCTGTAAAGATTATAAAAATTAAATATATGAAATCAACATTTTTATTGATTCACTATTTTAAGCTATGCTTTCCAACTACAAAATATTACCTTATGTATTCATGATTGATGGGAAGAGATACAAACCTAAATGGATTACAGATAAGAGTTGAGTAGAAATTTTTGAAGTTGACTAAAAACTTGTGGCTGTTAATGGGGCCTCAACACAATAATTTATATTAAATACAAAGCAGGTGAACATGAAAAGGCACTTCCTTGGAAAAAATTAGCCAGTTAACAGTTTTAAAATAATTTCGGTTTTTAAGGCTAAATATTTAAGAATTTATCTTAATTGGTAGCTTCCAGAGAAGTACTGGCTTGTCTCTTTATAGCATATGAAGTATGTCTTTATATCATATGAACTGTCTTGTCTATTCACTTTTATTTTCTCATGCCCATAAGAAAAGTGAAGCAACCATATAACTAAGGCGATGATAACTAAAATGACTGAAACGAGATCCTTCTCTGGATTGACAGGATAGAGTTCAAGTTTTTAAAGAAAGGCAAGTATACCAGCAAGAGGTAGGCTGAGGACCAGCTTAATGAAGATCACCATTTTGTTCAGGTCGGGCTCTTTGCCTCCCTTGTTTATGGACAGTCCTGAGTGATAGATGGAGATATTTCCATCTCGTACAGAACTTTATCACTAAGTTGGGTTTGTATACACCAGTATTATTTTGGGGGATCTATAATGGTTTAAAAAGTATTGGAGGTTTTGGCCAGGCGCGGTGGCTCACGCCTGTAAACCCAGCACTTTGCGAGGCTGAGGCAGGTGGATCACTTGAGGTCAGGAGTTCAAGACCAGCCTGGCCAACATGGTGAAACCCTGTCTCTACTAAAAATACGAAAATTAGCCGGGCGTGGTGACAGGTGCCAGTAATCCCAGCGACTTGGGAAGCTGAGGCAGGAGAATCACTTGAACCTGGGAGGCGGAGGTTGCAGTGAGCCAAGACCGAGCCACTGCACTCCAGCCTGGGAGACAGAGGGAGACTCTGTCTCGAGGAAAAAAAAAAAGTATTGGAGGTTTTAAATGAGAAAGCATTTTAAATATACCTTAGAAAGAATAGACTAAAACATATGCCCATAAAATGAAATACAAAAAAACCATCTACCAGCTTTATTAAAACTTAATGTCAATTTTGCTTTATACATTTTAAAATAAAGTAATATAACATTATAGATACAGTGGGGACCCCTTTCTGGTCTTATTTCCTTCTCTCTCTCCTCAGAAGTATTCATTACCACAAATTCAGTTTTTACTCTCAAGCATTTAAAAAAATATTTTTATTACATTATTTACTAACCATAACCTTATAAAGTATTGTTTTTCAAGTTTTGAACTTTATATAAATGACATCATGCTGTATATAGCATGCTATAACTTACGTTTTAAAATTTAACACTATATTTTCTAGATTTATCCATGTTGACAGATGTGGGTCAACTTTATTCATTTTATCAACTGTATGGTAGTATTCCAGTGTCTAAGTATATCACAATTTACTAATCATTCTTCTATGATGGACTTTTAGATTTTTTCCCATTAAAATAATTAGGAAGAATCTACAATCAATATTCTTGTGCACAACTCTCTGTGTAAGAGTTTCTATGGGAGAGGATTTCCTAGGATGCAGGGTTAAGCATCTGCCATTTTACTATATATTACTAAGTTGTTCCTGAAAATGATTATGTATCTACCAGAAGTGTGTAAGTTCCACATAGGTTCTACAGTTTCTTCAGTCTAAAAATAAAACAAAAAGCTAACAAGTTTCTTTCCCCAGTTTATTATATGAGGTCTCACTGTATCAGTAGAATAAATTACCAGCCTCCACTGTCTAGAGAACAGGAAAAAAAATAATTAATCAAGACTAGTGTGGAAAAGGTCAGTGAATGGATACATTCATTCATAAGTTAATTGTGCTTAAAATCTTATTTTCTCCACATGAACTCTAATTGCAAACGATCAAGTCCGTCAGTATTCATCATGTTTATTCACTATCACAGAAAAGTCCAGATAGAATATTTGTCTTAAATATATGCCTGTATATGCCTGAGATTTTTTTTTTTTTTTTTTTAATGGAGACTGGGTCTCGCTGTGTTACCCAGGCTGGTCTTGATTTCCTGGACTCAAGCAATCCTCTTAAATAGCTGAGAATACAGCTGTGCAACACCATTCCTGGCTTATGCTAAGAGTTTTATATCCAAAAAAGACGATTCACCTTGCCAAAATATTACATTAACACTGGTCTGAAGGTATATGGAACAAGTACAGTCAGCATTTTGATCTTAACGCAGTAGAATATTTCATGTTATAAAAACATCTGTTAAGCATGTTTGTAACGTTTTCACTTTGAAATGCACTTATTAATTATTAAATCTGTCATAGCATAGTGGCTGAGGTATGGAAAGGCCTCTGATAAATCATATTAGGAAAGTGTGTTTTCATGAAAGCAAGTCAGCTATACCTTTGAGGAGAAAAAGTTTGACTATCATAATAAAGACAGGAAAATGAGTGTAAGGAAACAAGTATAACAGAAAATAAGATTCCACAGACTCTCAGGTGGTATGGTGGACATGCACTGCTGTGAGGAAAGAGGGAGAAATGAAGAGAAGGAGCACTATGGGTCAAATGAGTGGAATTCATCTATTGGCAAGCTACCCGAGGATGGCTGGAGCTGGAAGTGAAAACAAAGTTCAGTTTACAAAACTCTTCACATAGAAAAGAATGTGCCTGTGCTCTGATGAGCTGAGGAAACTACAGACCTCAAAGAACGAATGCACCTTTTTCTTCCAAGGCAAAGGCATTCTCCTGGGGAACCAAGAGCCTAATGCATGTCATAACCACACAGTTCTGCTGTTTCTCAAATAATAGATGTGGCCTTCATGTTTTTACCACAGTTATGTTAAATCTTTCATTATGCTAGAAATCTTTCAATGAGCTAGATTTTATGTTTTAATCAGAGGTTCCCCTCTTTCTTTGTGTGTGTTTTCAAAGTAAATAAGATGCCACAAAAGCCTGAAGGTCTTATTTATAGAAATGAAAAAATATTCTCCAGTATAGGCCATACTAGAATTATTTTTATGTGCAACTGACCCAAGTAACATTGTATAAAAGGATGTTTATGGGTTTGCTTTATATTAATGGGATATGGTTTAATGTAGGGCTTAAACAATTTTTAAAAATGAATTCTACTTCCCAATTCAATGTATCAAGCATTCTCAAACATGAATAAATTTGATTTAGTTTAATTATTTAAAAACTATCTGTTTCTCAAAAAATCAAGTTACAAAGACCAAAACTCCAACAGAGTTAGAAACTAAGCATAGATGCCAGCGTAAATTTTTTCAAGTTATAACCTCCCTTGCTTTGAAACTGAGTAGGCAATCTCATCATGAAAGAGCAAGTATCTTCTCCATAGGCCTCGCCATCTTCTCATATAAATATAACTTACTTACTGAATCTTCTCCTTCCCTCCACTAAAATGTAAGGTTCATGATGGCAGAAATTTTTGCCTGTTATAACTCTAGTGCCTAGAACAGTCCTGGCACACAGTAAGAGTGCAAGAAATATGAGTTAAATGAATCATCAGTTTTCTCTCCTTTGCTTTTGCTGTCATCATTCTTGGTGACTTGACCAAGAACAAGCCATCCACACTCTGGCTTCTCAGCTATTTAGCCTTCTCATCTCCAATGACTATCCCTAACCCACAGTGGCCACCCGTAATCAAAGTCACACAGGGAACCCTGCCACAACCTGCAAGTACATACTATCTCCAAAAATCAACTCAAGCATCCTGCCCTTCATCTGCAAGTTCCTATCCTTGCAATTCATTTTTTAAAAAAATTCTCATTATGCCTTAAAAAAAAAAAAACAAACCTCATTGGGATAGATCTCCTCCAGCTTGTCTCCATACATTAGTTCTTTTCTCTCTTCATTTCGCTCCCCATCCATTTAGACTTTCATAGGCTATTGTTTCAGTAACACCCTTCTCATTATCCTTCATTTTTTAGTGCACCTTTATCTTTGCACTGAATCCATCTGACAAAACCCTAACCACAACTATTTGCCTTCTCTGTGCTTAGTCCCAAGCATCCCACCACAGCTGGAGAAGTTCTCAATAGGCCAGATGAGTTCCACAAATTCAGGATCGCCTGATTTACCTGAAATGTTACAAAGCCTCTCTAGTTGACTCATTCTCCTATGCTCCATAATGACCACTTCTCTTGAATACATATCCTTCTTTTCCAGACTCACAACAGAGGACCTCCTTGACTCTTATTATGTCACAATGGAAATAGAAACCATCAGAAAGAAATTCTTGCAACAACTCTTACAAAACATACAAACCTACCTATATCCACAGCCGTCCTATCCTTTCCTACTGTTAAAACAGATGTTCCTCCACGGTCAAAATGTCATCTATGCTTGGGATCCTACCTCCTTCTTAGAAAACTACTATTGAAGACCTCTTCTACCCCATATATGCTTGCCTCTTCCTTTTTCCTAGTAATTCTTAAAATAGTTCTTTCCCATTAAACTCATAAACTTTCCTCTTTTATAGCCAACTTCCCTAAGAACTCTGTTTCTGGCTTCACTTTCTCCTCACTCCTTCACCTACTGTGATCTGTCCTTTGCCCCAATCACTCTAGTGAAATAGCATAGTGTAATATTCTTTTTGACTGGCAGCACCTGACATGTCCTCTGCCTTGAATACTTTTTTCCTTCGGGACACACATTTACTATTTGTTTCAGTTATAACCACATGACTGACATCTTGCCAACAGGAATGCATGTGGAAAAGGTGTAACACTTCCCATCTGAGGCACTCAAGAAAAGGTGTGGGTTCTCTACCTTCTCTCTCCCATCCACCTGGCTGACAGAGTTGTAGGATAGAAGTGTCCTGGATTCCTAACAGAAACTGCCACAGAGTGCTGCCCAACCCTCAGGAGACTGACACAGGTGCCATGCTCTATACAGAAGCTCACAGGATCGTGCTACCCATTCCTATCTTAAAATATTGAAGACCTCATTGCTTTCAGCATAAAAATATGCAAGATGGGCCCTGGATGGTCTGACTGCTGCTTCTCTCTCCTTCCTTATCTTGCATCATATTCTTACTCTCATCACTCCAGCTATACTAGTTTTTTAATTCCCTGTATATGCCATGCTCCCTCACTCCCTGTTCAGGCTCTGCAGGGTCTCTGAGTAAGCTATTCCCACTGCCCAAAATGCTCTTCCCTCCTCTCATTGCCTGGTTACCTCTGTCTTACCCTTACCCTTCATACTTTAGCTCAACAGTCATTTCCTTCGCTTTTCCCCAGTTTAGGTCAAAGCTATCATTATATATTCTCATAGAACTGTCTACCTTTCCTTTGTTGTATCTATCACAGTCATAATTTTGCACTTATTTGCATAAGTGATTACTGCCTGTCCCTCTCACCTCACTGTAAGTTCCCTGAGAACAAGAACCAAGTCTGTTTTTTGCTCACCTTTGTGTCCACAACACTTAGCACTATAGTGCCTGGCATATATTAAGTGTGTAATAAACATTTATGGAATTAAATAAGGAAAGCCTGTCACTAACATCCCAGAGAGCTAGTACCAGTAGTAAAATACCATTAGTAGCTTTCCATGAAAAACATAATTTACCTGTCACATTCAAGCTCCTCAGGCCATCGGATCCCAAAAGTGTCAATTAATTTTTTGCAATCAGAATATACTTTCTCACAAAGTTTACGACAAGGTGGAACCACATGAATTTGCTCTGTGCAGGTTGGTACAAATGCCTTGCAGAGGAAAGTTTCAATGTTTGGTGAACATTCCAGATTTGCAAGAGGAAGAAAATGCTATTAAAGACATCAAGATACAGTTAGAAAACATTGTAATAATAGATGAATAAAATTAATATATTTACTGTTTAAAGTATATACTTTTTCACTTATACTCCAAAAGAATCTTTAAATCTCCCTCTACCAGACTTATGAACTCTTCAGACACAATAGAATACTACTATTTTATTCAATCATATATTTTTCAAGAAGACATGGATTATTCCAGGGAAATCACTTGTCAGAGTCACCAAGAAACTCCACGTTGTCAAATCTGATGGTAAATTCTGAATGTTCGTTCTACTCAACTCTTAACAGCAATCAACACAGTAGCTCCTAGCTTCCTCTTGAGGCCCCTTTTGCACTTGTCTTCTAGGACACAAATTCTCTTGGACTTCTAGCTGTCTCATTGGCTGTTCCTTTTCTGGTCCTCTTCCATTTCCCAATTATGATCACTGAAATGCTCCAGAGCTCAGTCCCCAAGACCTCTTCTCTATCTCTACTGACTCTCAGGGGAAACTCATCCAGCCTCCATCTCTACCGTGAACCATAGACTTGAATGAGCATCTGCTCTGGGACAACCCCATTTGGCTGTTAATGGGCATCTTGAACCCAAAGTATGCAAAATACAACTCAATCTCACCATATCTCTGCCTCCCAAACACTCCCTTAGTATTCTCCATCTCAGTAAATAATGCCACCATTCACCAAGTTGCTCAGGCCAAGAATCTTACAACTCACTCTTTTTTCTTTTCTTTTCTTTCTTTCTTTTTTTTTTTTTTTGAGATGGAGTATTGCTCTGTTGCCCAGGCTGGAGTGCAGTGGCATAATCTCGGCTCACCACAACCTCTGCCTCCCAGGTTCAAGCAATTCTCCTGCCTCAGCCTCCCAAGCAGCTAGGACTATAGGCGCATACCACCACGCCCAGCTAATTTTTGTATTTTTAGTACAGACGAGGTTTCACCATGTTGGCCAGGCTGGTCTTACAACTCGTTCTTTACTCCTCTCTTCTTTCATCCCATCTCCAACCCATCAGCAAATCCTGTTGACTCTCCCTTTAAAGTATATTCCAAATCTGACCATTTCTCACTATTACCACCCAATCTAAGCCACTATTGTCTTTCACCTCAACTACTAAACTGGCCTCCTAACAGGTCTCACTACTTCCCACACTTGCTAATCTTACAGTCAATTTCCCAACCAATGTGATTCTTTAAAATGTAAGTGTATCCTTGTTCAAAGACTCCAATAAAATAAATTCCAAAGTCTTTTCCAATTCCCAGGAGCCCTTAAATTTCCGGGTTTCCCGCTATGTCTCCAGTTTCATTTCTGGCCACTTTGTCTCTTATTTACTCCACTGCCACTAAACTAGACTTTTGCTTTTCATAGTTTCACGTGTGTTTCTGTCTCAGAGTCTTTGCACTGGCTGTTCCCCTCACCTCTTCACCCAGATAGTGAGTCTTGTGCCCTCATTTGAGCATTTGAGTCTCTGCTCAATTCACCTCAAAGAGGCATTCCTGCCCATCCTATCTAAAATTATCCTGTTCTTATCTTTCTCATTACCCTGGTTTCCATTTCTTTTAAGCCCTTATCACTATCTGACATTTCATTAGGCACTAGTTTATTTAATTTTTGCCTTCACCACTAGAATGTAAATTCTAAGAGGGAAAGGATTTTTTCTATTTTGCTCACTGCTCTAGCTCTAGTGCCTAAAACAGTGTCTGCTACATGGCCATTTCTCTATATTTACAGAATAAATACATGATTCTCCAAAACAATAAATGAACACTGAAAAAGCATATCAATAAAACATTTCAGAACATCAAGACAGAGAAGATCATAAATGTTTCCAGAGGGGGGAAAAAAACAGAATACATGTAACTAAATTAAACTGTGAATATTTGATAATATCAGAAGCTAGGAAAAATGAAAAAATAACTATAAAATTATAAAGAAAAATGCATTTCAACCTAGAATTCTAGATCCACTCAAACATTTAGGGGGTAGACTACTGACATTTTTGGCGCTGTAAGGAATACAAAATTTAAACTTTCAAGCATCCCTGTTTAGGAAGCAACTAGAAGATGTAATATTCCTGAAATAAATTGAAGGAAGATATGAATAAACCAGGAAGGAAAATAATATGGGACCCAGGAATTAGCTGATTCAACAGTGAAGAATGACAAGAGAAATTCTCTGTGTGACAACTACAAATCTAGTCCAGAAGCAATCAGAGCACATTTGACAGAAGGGCAGATGGCTGAGGAAGAAAGGTCTCCAAGGGAAAGGAGTGGGGATTGAGATTGACAGATTATATGTTATTTTGAGCACTAGGAAAATTGCTGCCAGGTGTATGACAAGTCTGTTAGGATATCTAAAAACAGTCAGACATTGTTACATAAAAAACAAAGCAAAATACAGCTACTGTGTTAATTGTCAGGAGGGTATTAAAAACATAAATGTACTCAGAGTATACTACCTGACTCAGCAGTATGCAATATTTAATATTTCTAGTAAGGTTATCAGTGACTATTCATTTAATCAAAAACTGTATTAGGAGAAGTAAAAGTGGCAGGGTAAGAGAAATGAATTATCAACTACCCTAATAGGAAAGAATAAACAGAAACAGCCTGAAGTTCTAAACTGATTAATCCATAACCAACAGAGTAAACCTGTTAGTTAGAATGTGGCCTGCATACCAGAGGAACACCTAAAAGAGTTCAAAGAGGCTGCCACTCAAGGGCAGGACTGGGATGTGGGTAGAAAAGGTGGGTAAGGACTGTTATTTTTCTGTTCAAAGCCTTTTAGTATTGAGGGTTTTCTTTTCCAGCTTTATTCAGGTACAGCTGATGTATGATAAACTGAACATGTATAAAGTATACAGTTTGATAGGTTTTGAAATGATTATCACAATCAAGGTAATAAATATATCCCTCACCATCAGAAGTTTCCTCTGGCTCCCTTGTCATCCCTCCCGCCCTTCCATTCTCCTCAGCCCCTCAGTAACTCTCACGCCTGACAACAACTGATCTGCCTGCTGTCACTGCAGAGTGGTATTTTCTATAATTTTACATAAGTGGAATCATATAGTATGTTTTCTTTTTTGTCTGGCTTCTTTCACTCAGCATCATTGTTTTGTGATTCAGTCATGTTGTTTGATGCATCAGTAGTTCATTCCTTTTAATTGCTGAGTAATATTCCACTGTATGGCTGTACCATACTTTTCTTAACAATTTACCAGTTGATGGACAGTCTGAAGTGCCCATGGGACATTTGAGTGTGGAATATCTACTAGCAGGTGGTTAAATAAAGCTATGTAGAGGTGAGACTTTAAGGATATGGATTTAAAAGTCATCAGTATAAAAGTGGTAATTGAAATAATTGGCTGAAACTACCTAAGGAGAACAAGTAGAGTGAGAGAAGATGAAAATTCTGATTCAAGGGAAATGCACTGACTACATATTAGCATCTCCTTCCACTAGAAATGCCATTGAAATGAAAGAAAAGGTTTAAAGGTAAAAAACAAAATCTATAACTGCATTAAAAAAATAAGGAAAGGGCTCCCTATAAGCTTTGGGAAATTTTTGAAATACAAAAAGAAGGAATGACAACTTCTTTCATCAGTATGGCCAATTAAATATCTCCTGCCACAAAACATTCAGGTTCTGGATAAAGTGCAACAAATATACTTTAAAATGCATTACTGAGCACTGTACACACCTTAAAACTAGACTTAAAACATATAAACAAAAAGCAATAAAACTATAGGGAGAAATGGACAATTCCACGGTCATGAGAAATTTCAATATATCTTCTTTAGTAAATGAACGGTCAAGCAGACAAAAATTAATAGGTAAATATAAGCTTTGATTATAGACTACAATTAACAATTAAGTCTGACTTAAAGGGCATATACAGAACCCACACCCAACAATTAGAGGACAATAGCTATGGAGGATGTCAGACCAGTGGGAAGTTCCCCTGTCCTGATAGGGCAAAGTGACTAAGCAGAGACAGGGTTGCCACCGTTGACATATGTTATTGCTTTTATTTGAATGATGCTCTGAGATTGGATCCTTTGTCACCTCACAGGAACTTGGAGTGCAAACAGCACGGTACTTTTCTCAGTTTCCTCCATCGTGAGGGGGAGAGAGTGCCCAGACGGTGTGCAAATCCTTCTCTGAACCTGAGGTAGGAGAAGGGGAGCTGCGGGCAACTAGTAAACTCTAGTAAACTCTTTGTTTACTGACCCAAAAAAGCCTAGTTCCTAAATTTTTTGACTATCTGGTAATCAGATCCTTTGGTGGAAAGAATTAAAACACACTGTGTTTATTTAGTTCTTCTAACTCAGAAGCCATGATTAACTGGTGGTCAGCACTTAAGAAGTAATTACCTAGTTCAAGGGCAGGCAAAATGAATGCAATACATGTACTTTTGCTATACTAAAACAATTTTCTTACATGGAAAACACAAGTCACTTCCCTAATTTAATTCTTCTACAGTGCCAAAGTTGGCTAATCCAATAATGTTGATATTCCTGCACTGTGTGGAGGATAAACTGAATGCTGAAAACTCAGATACCTTCAGAGGCCAGCCAGGTAAACTCAAATGCTTGTAAGACAATAGGGAGTATTTGGGAAGCAGCTGCTACTCAACCCCAGCAGACTATTATTTGGAAATGGGGGCATAGAATTGTCAGGTATATCCATTTTTCCCAAGAAAACAGAACTTAGATTGTTATGTGTAATTTCTCAAATTTTAGATTTTGGCACTTTAATCTACACATTTGAAACAGGACCCCCTCCCCCCTCCCCACCACACACACACACAGAAAAATCAAGTCTCAGTTCAGATCCAGTGTGGGCCACCAACTTCCAAGTTCAGTTGCAGATAAACAGCCTTAAAGAATTTTAGACTTGGAAGGGACTTGAGAGAAAACCTTTAAGTTAATTATTTTTGAAGTGTATGTGTGTCTGTGCATGCACACATACACATTTTGCCAAGAAACATTTTCCTTAAATAAGAAGTTAAAAGGAGGCCGATATACTAAACAAATAAAAGCACAGTTTCTTGGGCTGAAAAGGAAGCTCTCCCTGCTGAGATACCTCTCACCATTCCCCTTTGCTACCAGTGACCTCAAAGTACCTCCAGAGATCACAGATGGAAAACCACTGACCTAATCTAAGCCCTTGGATCAAGTGAGAAAACTGAAGCCAATTTCTTATTAAAATTGTTACTCACATTCCAAAATGTACTCTGAATTAGAAGCTAGGTATCTTTATTCCTGATTGAGTGCTACTTTTACCAATTCTATGGCTACTAATAATAAATCAGAGCTTTGGCTCATTTGGTACTTACCAAAAACCAGGCACTGTGCTTTTTCATATACCATTTTCCTTTATTACAACTTGTTCTCTCCACCTTGCAGCTGAGGCAACTGAGACTCTGAGAGGTTAAGGAACTTGTATAGTCACAATAGTAGTAAGAAGCAGAACTAGGACTAATGTCCCTATGACTCCAGAGTATGTCCTCTTTAACCTTCACTCTGCTGCTGTCCGTTTCTCCCTGAAAATTACCCTTTCCCAAAGCACAGCGACAGGCAAAAATGCCAATGAGGATGAAGGGAAGAAAATATATCAAGAGGATTGGGACTCTTCCACATGAAAGAAACTCTTCAGTTTAAAAAAATTAATGTTCACAGGATACATATCAAACACTATAAAACCTCAAGCTATGTTGATTACATTCCAGATGATGATGTATCTCCTGAAGCAAAAGCAAGTATTCCATCATATAGAATACTTTCAGAACAAATCACAGCACTTTAAATAATGGGTAGTCAGCCTAGTATTGAACTCGTTATACCAATCTGTTGAAACATAACTAGGAGGAACATATTTGCAGTCTTTTGAAGTAAAAATCATGATCGAAATATTTTATGTTCTTCCTCAAAATGTCCTGGGTACCATTCTCAGAAACCAAATCTAACATGACACATTGAGATATTTCTTATGTCCTTAATTTTATGCTATGAATTTCATCATGTTATTAAACTAGCATTTAGCATGGTAAGTGCCAAACCTGTGAATTAAACTCATGAATTAAAGTGCAAATCCATGAATTGAGTAGATATCAAACCTGGTCACATCAGTCTGTTCCTTTTACTCCCCTTTAGTGATACCACCTTCTTCAACTCTCTTAGTAACCCAGTGCCTTCATGATCTCACTTATAAACTCCTCCTTTCAAATTTCATTCTCAAAAAAACTCATCTAATAACTATCAATGTTGGTTCTGAGATTCTACCATTCAATAACCAAAACAGTGCTATTTACTACAGTTTCAAAACTCAAGAAATAAAAGGTCAGCTCCTTTAAGGAAATGGTCAGTCCCTGGCAGAAATCCCTGGAAACAGCAGTTACTATTAGTACTGGCAGAGATGAGAAAGAAGAGGACATCTGAGAAGGCAATTCACATCTCTATCGTGAAAAACAGCCTGAGCCAACAGTAAGAAAAATGAAAAACGAGAATCAAAATCAAAATACATGGAGTATTTTATATAATCCTTCGTTGGAAATAATGCCAGCATTTTAACCCTAACTAGGTTCTAACTCTTCTTTAATTCTAATACTTTAATTCTAACTATTTAATTTAACTACCTGTGCTTCCTTTGGCAGGTAGTTTTCTGTTTCTGAGTCTCAGAGTATCCATCAGTAAAGTGAGAGTGATGAACTAGATGACCACTAAGGAGATTTATGGCTCAAAAGTTTAGGAAGAGGGTAACAAAGAATTGAGTAGAAGAACTGGAGATCAATTTCACAACAACTGTAGGTGCTACAGTGAAATTTTCTCCTTGGTAAGGAACTTTTTTTTTTTTTTTTTTTTTTTTTTTTAAGAGATAGGTTCTCACTCTGTGGCCTAGGCTGGAGTGCAGTGGCACAATCATAGTTCACTGCAGCCTCCCGTTCCTGGGCTCAGGCGAGCCTCAGGCCTCAGCCTCCCAAGTAGAGAGAGGCTGTGTTGCCCAGACTGGTCTTGAACTCCTGAGCTCAAGTGATTCTCCTGCCTCAGCCTCCCAAAATGCTGGGATTACAAGTATGAATCACTGTTCCCAGAGAGTAACACTGTTTTGCACTGTGCTCTAGAGTGAATATTTACTATTTGGGGGAATCCAAAAGTAGGTAAGACACCATGGAAGCTAAGAGGGATTCAGGGATACAACCTGGCAATGAAAACATAGGCTCCTGACCTAAGCTTGGCCATTTGTATACTCTGGGTATTGTGATTCCTGGGGAGAGGGTTATGCAAAAGAACAGATATAGTCAGATTATTTGAGGAAGCTGCAATGCGATCAGTAATTCTTGCAGTGGCCAAATAAGTGTCCAGTGACAATGGCTCAGGGAGTATCCAATGGTATTGGCACTGGTGACAAACTAATCCTGTGGTATGACCTTAGCTATGCCCCAGTTCCCTTTGCTCCTCCTTACATTTTGAACCTGGTTCTCCTGCCTTCCCATTAATCTTACAAGCTGTCCAATATCTATCTATTTTCTCCTTAGTCAGAATTGGTTTCTGTTGTTTGTAATCAAGAAGACCAACCAGTACAGAAAAAAAAAACATACAGAATGGGTTGCAGGTGATCTCAGCAAAACAGGAGGAACTCTAGAACTGGGTTTCTGGTCTGAGGCCAAAGGCAGTGAGCATCCTGTTAGTATTTAAAGATGGAAATCTGGCAATGCATGGCAAAGTGAATTAAGTTATCCTTGTAAGCACTTAGCTTGGTTTTCGCTTAGCTTCTCTGTACATATTAGAGTGATGTGCCCCGTGAACATGAGGCTATGGGAGATCAAATGAGTGGCTGCTGCCAGAGAACCAGAAAATAATATAAAAAGCATGACTTATTCAGATTGTAGGGTAGGGTGTTGACTTCTAACGGTACTGCTTGGTTTAGGAAGAGAATAACAAACTGGCATCTCTGAATTTTTGACTCAAGGTGGGGAGCAAAACACTAGGCTGGGCACGGAGGCTCACACCTGTAATCTCAGCACTTTGGGAGACCAAGGTGGAAGGACTGCTTTATGCCAGAAGTTCAAGACCAGCCGGGGCAACACAGCAAGACCCTGTCTCTTAAAAAAAAAAAAATTAGCAGGTTCTGGATGCACACAGCCCTATAGTCCCAGCTGCCTCTGGGGCTGAGGCCTGAGGCTCACTTGAGCCCAGGAGTTCCAGGTTGCACTGAGCTATGATTGTGCCACTGCACTCCAGCCCAGGCAACAGAGTGAGACCCTGTCTTTAAAAAAAAAAAATGAAACACACACACACACACAAGGACTAAAAGGACTTAAGGCTTAAGGAGTTGAAAACCAAGCAGTTTGATCTGCAGGTGGCTAAATTATATCAGTTTAATGTGCTTCCCATTCATGTAAGAGACCTGGTGATATTGTAACTAGGAAACAGTGAGACCTAGAGTTCTGTAGTGGGGACACATGACAAGGCTCAGGATATCACAGAGTGCTCGGAACCTGCAGTTCTCAAGGTGGACCCTTTCTGTAAGAAGAAAATAAACAGCCCCCTGCCCCATCCCACCAGTCTTCAATGTCTCAACCTATAACGAGAGTTTCACCCCAGCATGCCTTAGGAGCATCAAGTCAAAATCGAATCTGAAAAAAAGACCTACAAACTAGTTGTAAGACTGTAATTTATATTGGTTTCTGAGGGTTACAAATTGAGGAGGAAATAATACAATTTTAGATGGGGCTAAGACATACTGATACGGGGTTATTTCTCGGAGATTCTAGATTCATTGTGCTAGCTTCAGAGACTGGGCTTTTGGAGGTAAGATGATAAATGGGCTTTTGACAAGGGTTCAGTGAGACCTAAATCCAACCCACTGCAATTTTCCAAGTTCATGTATGTACACTTAAAACAGCTGTATTTAGCAAAAGCACAATCGTCATATTTGTTTCCTGGGTAAATGTTATTATGGTAGGGACCAAACAAAAACCATTAGGGTCTCCCTCCCTACCATGATAGAAAATCAAAAACCATACTGCAGATTAAGGGGACTTTCAGAGATTGGCAACACCACTAGAAACACACTCAGGGGTAACAGTTCCCACCACCTGCTCATTTCAACTTTCCAGTGGATTGTCTTAAGCAACCTCAACTCAATTGGCTAAGGTGATTCTCCAGATGTGGTCTCTTTCCTGTAGCAAATAGTAAAGCTCAGGCACCTTGTATGCCTCTCTAAGCTAGCCAGTTTTTTCTTCTACAAAAGCAATTTGTTCTTACCCAGCAGGGACAGCAGCATATCTTTGCCAACTTGCCTTAGAGCAGTGGTTCCCAACGAGTGGCCCCTGAGTGAGCAGCATCAGCATCCCCTAGGAACTTGTTAGATGTGGAATTTTTCCACCCCATCCCAGACCTATTGATTCAGGGACTCAGGGGTGGAGCCAGTGATCTGTGTTTTAACAAGTCCTTCAGATGATTCTGATGCACACCAAAGTTTAAGAGCTTCAGCCTTAGGGGAACATCAGCTCTTCAACTCTGTGCCTCAAATTCAGTCAGTGAAACATATCACCGACTTCACAGGACATCACACTAATCTATCTTATCGAAGACATAAAGATGATGAGGCCATAGACATGTACTCTAGATGCCATAGTAAGACACAAGTGCAGATGAGGAGATTAACCCTACATAATTAAAAGGGACTTGGCTTTTGCTACTAGTTCCTCATAGAAACTAAACAGGAGAGAACATCTAGAGATCATCAAGTCAAGTTACCTCTCATGAATTGAGTGTTACTGAACTCACCAACTCATGATGTCAGGGACCAGTTGCATTCATCTTCAAGTGGCCGGGTAGATCTCAAAGATATGGGAAAGTAGCACATTCTCAGAATGCCTGCTTCTGCCATATTACAATCCTTTCCTTAAAACACACCTACGGCTTCAAGGAGAGTTCCCTCTGACCAAATGACTCATGAAGAAACAATTACAGCCTGGCTTACAATAGCTAGCCCCAGCCAAGAGTGAGCTACTGCAGGATTATAACTCCATTCAGAGGTGACCCTAGCAGGCAGAACTTCAATCACTGTCTATGTTATCAGTAGAAAGATGGTCTCAGGTAAGAAGTTACATTGATTCATGGGCTATAGCTAATGGTATAACAAGATAGGGACCTGCAAGCAACAAGAGCTTGGAAGAGTTCTAGAGAACTGGTATTAGGAGTCCAGAAAAGCAGTATGTGACTGGACTTCTCCAAAATGGGCCTATAATCTCAAAAATAAAAATTTTTTTTGTATGTTAATGCAAACCCAAAGGTCCCAAGACAGAGGAGGCTCTTAAATGTGTAGACTAAATAATCTACTCTGTGGATGTCAATCAGCCTTTTCTCTAGTTACACCAGTATAGGGTTAATAGGCTCAGGAACAAAAGGGTCATGGTGGCAGAAGAGTGCCCAGATCCAATAGCATAGACTTCTCCTTCTTGGGGTCATCTGGCTATTGCTGAGTAGTTCATTTGCCAGAAGCAGAGCAGTAACCAATCTTAAGCCCTCAATATGGTATCATGTCCCAGCAGGCTCAACCAACTATCTAGTGTCAGGTTAAGTATCCTGGATCCTTTCTATCCAAGACTCGTCCTCACTGAAATCCCCTGCTTATAAGTTCCCAAGTAGACTATACCTGTGCCAGCATCTTAGCTGTAGCATGTTTCCTTACAGCCTGAGCTTGAATTCTAGCCCACCTGTTGATTCTATGAGCTACCTGCTACTCTTATAATCAATTCCTTTTCTGCTTAACCAGTCTGGGTACCCTATCTAAGGTGGAAAGGACATAAAAACAAAAACAAACAAACAAACAAACAAAAAACACCAAAAACCTTAGAACACAAGGAAAGGAGGCTCCTTTTTCAGAGTTAAAAGAATTAAGAGCTATATAAAACCAGTGAAGAAATGACCAGGGCAAAACAATATTAAAATAAGTCTAAAAGTATTTTTTGGAAATGAGTAAACAAGGGCAAAAAAGTAATCTAAGAAAATAAGCCTTTGTCAAAAAGTAGAACTGAAAGTACAATGACAAAAACAGATAGGTTGTTTTACATTCCCTCCACCAGAATATAAATTCTGTGAGGTCTGTTTGTGCATTACTGTATGTCAAGTACCTGAACAGTGCCTCAAATATTTATTTATTTAGGCATTCAAATATTTGTTGAATGAATAAATACCAGCTGGTCTCAGTGAAATATACAGGGAAAGGACCAGCTAGCTCCTGATGCTATAATAATATGATAATGGGAGGAACCATAATATGGGCCCTGGGGTAGGTGGCACTGTAAGATCCTGAATGGAAAGTCTGGGCTAGAATTTTAATTGAGAGGGATCAAAAGAAGGAACTGTTTGGTTTCTTAAAAATATATAAAGCATAACCTAAGCAGAGTGGTCCTGTGGCAGTATCTTGGCAGTTCCTTGCTTCCCTGAGTACTGAAAATATGGGATATATAAATGTTTGTCACTTTTCTGAAGCATGAATCAGAATCCCACTGGTACATGGAAGCAAGCCGCATCAACAGTGAACAAGACCAAGTGACTCCAAAGCATCTGATCCTAAGCTCAAGATTTGTGCTTTCTACTCATGGTGACATACACAATAACTCCCATGCAGTAAGAAAAGTTATATTTCTTGCTCTAAATTGGCACCAAAAACAAAGTCGATTTACAATGATGGTGATGAAAACTGAGTGAAAGAAATTTAAAATGTGGTTGAAAAAAAGTGATGAACCTTAGCAAAACAACAGGCTCACTAAAGTCTAAAGGGGCCCTTAAATGTTTTCAGTTACACTTCACTGGGCAAATACTGTTAAAGTGGTTATAAAAGTCTCGAGTAAATTCTTTGAGAATGCCAATGGACTACTGTATAGGAAAGTGGTGCAAATTTTGTTACTTATTTTCATGAATGTGATCAATCTCAGGCAAATCACCTTCTTTAAAAAATGTAAAGTGGAGCCTGGAATACAAGAGAATAAAAAGCAGGAATTTACATTATTTCCGTAATGGAAAACTTGTTATTTTAAAACTATTTCTTGTGAGGGACCATTAGAAAATTTAAATCATTTCTCCAAAAGAGATTTCCTTTGGAAATTAGACAAATGTACATATTAACTGATTGATACTACAAAGGAATTGATCTAGAATCAATTATTTTTTTAATGTAAACCTTAGAACTTGAAAAACTACAATTCTGGGAAAGCTATATATTCAGGTACATATTCAATAAATATGAATGAACGAACACATGACAAATATATAACCTAGAGTAATAAAGTTTCATTTTACATGCCACGTTCTTGGGGAAAGGAAATAATCACAACAGTCTTCCCGTGGAATACTAAGGAATGGGCTAGGAACCTTGTGCTTCTCAGCAGAGCCTCCCAGGAGAAATATCCTTTCTCTTCACATACAGGCCTGCCCTTATTCTGCAGATTCAAAAGAAGGAGTCAAGGGACTTTTCCTGCTACTGCAATGCAACATCATGAAGGAAGGTTTCTACCTTTAAAACACAACAGTAGTCATTATACACGCAACTGGCTTGGAACACTTCTCAGTATTTATTTCATTTTATATGATTAATATCTTACTTTCAGAATAGCTACAGTTATTTTCAGATAGTCTTTCCTGAAAAACAAACAGGTTAATCTCACTAAACATTTTCTTTCTTTGTGTATGGACATACAAGGGTAGAGAATATGGAAGAAAGGTGAAAGCAGGAAGGGACTGGACTCTTCGAAAAGCAGGAAAATAAAAATGCTTAAAAGCTACTATGCAACAGAAATAGATATTTTCCTTAAAAGTCTGTCTATCCAGTTTTTCTCCATTTATTTTTAACTGAATAGAGACATTCTAACAGCACATATTAACAGGTGGAAAGGAAAGTGTTTTTTTTTGTTTTTTTTTTTTTTTGGCTCACTTCCCTTTAGACTGTTTAAAAGGGGAATGACCACTTGCTGTTCCAAACACAATATGTGACCTGGCAAAAGCCTAGACCTCAATGAAGGCAATTGAAATAGAAAAATACAACATTCTTGTTTCCATTTTCCCTACATCAGTCTTAGCTCTTTCGGGATGAAATCAGTCTCTCAAGGGACCTCAATCTCACAATATGTGAAACAATGCTCTAGATATGAAACAAAAGGAACACAATGGAAAAGCAGCAGCCATTTGTTTTTCCACTTGGGAGAGTTAGACTGTACATCCTTTTCATTACAAAGCCCAGTTACTATGCAGAATTGTAAATTAACTCTTTGTAATACAAATGATTTCAGGTTCACATAATAAAATAAGGAAAAAACTGAAGTCCCTAATTTTAAGCAATCTCCGAAACAAAATTAAAGAACCAACATATCCCAGTGAGATCCTTTTTGTTTGTGATAAATTTTACTTAAAAAAATTTATGCGGAAAGTAACATAAAACTCAGGTAATGTATTAACATAAGAATGCACATAATGTCCACTTATTACATTCTACAGTATCCTTAAAACATTTTCAAATACTTTAAACCAAGGTTCAGCAAACTGTAGCTCCTGGTTCAAATATAGCCCACTGCCTGTTTTTGTAAATAAAGTTTTATTGAACACTGCCTGTTTTTGTAAATAAAGTTTTATTGAAACACAGCTACACTCATTTGTTGGCATATTTCTGTGACTGCTTCTGTGCTACAATTTCAAAGTTGAATAGCTGTGACAGAGACTGTATGGTCTGGAAAACCAAAATAATTTTGTCTTTTACAGTAAAAATCTGCAATCCAAACTTCTAAACCAGTGGGTCTTGAACTTTAACACTCATAAGAAACACCTGGGCAGCTTGTGAAACCACAGCTGGGCTCCATCTTCAGCGATCATGATTCAGTAGGTTGGGGTAGCAGTCTGTGAACTTGCATTTCGAACAAGCTCACAAGCTGCTGGTCTATGAACTAAAGTTTAAGAACCATTGCTCTAAACCATCTCATATAATCACAGATTAAAAATGACCATAAATGCTTACATTCTATAGAACAGGTTAGCTGTTACAAAATGAAAACTAGGAACAAAAAAGGAATGAGATAGATCTCTTGACTTATATGGGATTCTTGGTGGCTAACAGAGTACAATTCATTGCCATAGCCATCAGGCAATTCTTCAGCCCCTCATCCTAACACTAATACACAGTGAATCCTGGAAATTCAATAGGAACCAGCAGAAACTAAAGGCAATTGGGTTGGAGGTGTAAAACCTAAACTGATCTTTAGAGAAGCTATAAAACACATTTTTAGTAAAAGCCAAGTTACAAGCAGCTATACTTTAGTACTCAATTGGAATATACACTTAAGGACTAAAGTACAATGTTTGGAAAAAAAAAAAAAAAAAAAGACGCATATAGCTTATAATCCAACGGTCCAATCAAAAGTTGAATTCCTTTACTTCATATAAATAACTAGAAATGGTTAAAAATCAAATTCTTTAAACAAATTCTAATGAGTATGTGTAGAGCTAATGTGGGAAGCAAAACAGAGGATGTCAACTGATAAATTTCATTAAAGCTAGGCTCAGACAGGATGAAAAAGAATGGTATGTAAACCACCTAAAAATATTAGTATGTCTTTGATTTGGACACTATAGATGATAGAAGTGGAAGGTAAAGATTTGGAGGGAAAATTCCCTTTGCTGACTTACTGGGACATAAAATCCTACCTTTTTCTTTATTTAGCTTCTATGGAGCCTCTACCATGCTCAGAGGCATTGTACTTAGTATTAGGGATAGAAATGGAAAAAAAACAAAACAAACCCACCATCCCTACCTTCAACTAACTCTCAATCTAGAGACATGTAGATCACTGTAAAACAGCATGATAAGTATAAGAACAAATGTACATTATAAGTACTGTAAGGGTGTAGAGTGGGCTGATTAAATATGCTCAGGAGAAAGGTGAAAGAAGGGTTCACTAAAAACAGTTATTGCTTTAACTGAGACCTGAAGGAACTGAGCAGGTGAAGAAAGCTAGGTAGACAGACAGCTCACCAGAGGATACAGTGTGTGTAAAGATACAGAGGTGATGGAGAGTAATATGGATTTGAATTCTCCAAACAGGTCAGTTGGCTAAAGCAGTGTGTGCAATGTGGGATGGTACAAGATGGGAGACTAGACAAGAAGCCAGAGTCTCACATGAAGGGCCTGGGGTGCTCAAGAATCAGGTCTTTATTTCCCCAGCTTTAGGGAAAATGATGAAGGATTTTAACCCTAAAGTGGACTGCACAAATTTGAATTATAGTAAAATCACTGTGGCACCACTAGAGAGACTGAAGATTAGGGAGTTAACTTTTGCTTTGTTTTTGTTGTTATTGTTTTCATTTTGTTTTGGTGAGTTAAAGTCTCACTCTGTTGCCCAGACTGGAGTGCAATGGAACGATCATAGCTCACTGCAGCCTCCAACTCTTGGGCTTAAGTGATCCTCCCACCTCAGCCTCCAGAGTAGATGGGACTACAGGTGTGTGACACAGATTTTATTTTTGCTCTAATAAGACTTTGTATTCAAGGCACTTGTAAGAAGGAAAAAGACAGAGCTAAACAGAGGTAAAACAATCACCCAGTTTAATTTTTATATAAATGAAGTTTGCAAAGAAGTAGCAAAGTGTGAAATTTACACATTGCATTCTAAAGCATAAGAAATATTATCTTGTTTATCCAATAAGGACAAGAGCCTTAAAAAAAAAACAGTTAAAGATGACATTATGGTCCATGTAGACAGAGAAGACTATCAGATTGGAGTGCCTGAACCTTGGACAAATCATAACTTTTCTGGGTTTCAGTTTTTTCATCTGTATAATGAAGGGTTCAGGGGTTCTTTACCTGAGCTATAAGTATATTTCAATATAATTTGTTTTCTTTGTAATCCTACCCATTTTATTTATTTAAATATTAAAACTTATTCTGAGAAGGGGTTAATGGCACAAAAAAGGCTAAGAAGCTCTGTATGATCTTTAGGGTCACTTACAACTCTCAAATTATAGGATTTTGGACATTCAAATACAGGAACTAAAAGAGAATACTATTGTATAAGGAAAAATAGGAATGGGGTGGTAGGAAAAACACAACAGTATAGACTAAAAAATTACATATAGGGATTAAAAGCCTGACCCAGGTTGACAATATTTTTGCCTTTTCATTTCTCTTTCCTTTCTTCTGTAGACTTAGGTTAACGCTGGTATTGTGACTGCTTGAGGGCTTTCTTCTTGTGTATCCTTAAACTTACTGAAGTATGATTTATAGCAAAAAAAAAAAAAAAAAAAAAAAAACTTCATTAGCAAAGGCTATGAGAAAAGTTACTTACATGTGGAAAATTATATAATGAAGAGATTGGTAGTGTTAGCAATCACATAAAAGAGGTAAGAACCAAAAGCCTTCTTGATAATATCCAGGCACAAAAACCACTTGGGAAAGAAGCTAGGTAAATTAAAAAGTACCTTTTTTTTTTTTGAAAGTAAAAAAAATTGGTTCTACATGTGTAGAACAAAGCTAGTTGCTACTATCTTATCATTATAGGCATTTAATAGCAGGGATGTATCTCTCGAGTCTAGATGATATCAATTTATAAGGTCACTGCTAGCATTCAAACTTAAAATGGTCGGCCAGGTGCAGTGGCTCACGCCTGTAATCTTAGCACTTTGGGATGCTGAGGCAGGACGGATCACTTGAGCCTAGGAGTACAAGACCAGCCTGGGCAACATAGTGAGACCCCATCTCTAAAAGAAAAAACAAAAACCTTAAAATGTATGTAGTTATCACATACAAAGGAAATCAGATTAAAAAAATTTAGGAACACTATCAAAACATGAACACTACAAAACATCAGAGAAAAAGTGAATGAATGAAGTAATTATTGCTTCACAGTATTCTCACTATATACTTTATACACTTTATATTGAATCAGACTGAACCATCAAAATGGTTCTGATTAATGAAAGTCTCAGTGCATCATTTGTTCAGTGTTCAAAAGGACATCTTGCATCGGTTTGGAAAAAAAACACTGAAAGATAACAATAATACAATCTGTATTATCCTTTTAAATAACATCTACTTAGTATTTATAAGCTTTCCTATTCCAGACATGAGTCCACAATGAGGCAGTCAGACGACTATTCAATTGAACAACAATAGAAAACTTTCAAAGCTGCAAAATCAAATCTAATCAATTTTAAAAATAGTATATATATTAAATTTGTAGGGATTTCCTCTCTTAGCAACAATCTGAGGGAAAAAAGCCTTTACTATTCTCAGTTTTTCTGGAGAAAAACTACAAAAACAATACATGTGTCCAGTTCCCTTCAGGAGACTTAACAACCTAACAAATCTGCATGGGAAGGCAGGTTCCTGTCTGTACAGGTAGCTTTCTTCCCACACTCCCTAGTAATTTGCATATCTCTAAACTAGAGACAGGTAACTAAGGCACCTAAGGCAATCTTTAGTGTCACTGTACTCCTCCCAAGTGATTTCTTTTAACAAGTATCTTATAAAGAACATATATGTTCTATGCTTAGAAAACTAAGTCACTTTTCAGAGACTTTGTGATAACCTTAAAATACAGTCTACAGCAACAAAATATTCTGATAATTTATTTATTTCAGAAAAACTGTACCAAGTGAATATTACAACTACTTACAAAAACATGTAGATTTCTTCACTTTTAGTCCAGGCAATAAATATTACATGTTCACTGAATTAGAAAAATATTCAGAATTCACATTTAGAGGAACTATCATACTTGATTCAGGAAAGCAAAATATTTTCCAGGTACAGGTATTTGGAAATCATTTGTCACCATACTTCATTATATAAAATGAACCCTATTTAAATGAGTCTACTAAACCGGGCCGCAAATGTACATAAAACATAAGTCAGTAGAGGGATTTAATTTTCAAAAGGACTTTTCAAAACACGACTTGTACACAACTTGAAGAAATCGGCTGTGTTTAAAAATAAGTCACATTACTAGTTTCTAGAACAGAGCATAAACTACTTTTCAATAAAGGTAGGAAGCACTACTCACCTCCATTTCCACGGCGGCAATACTCTGGTCATAATGACCCATCAGATTAGGGAAAAATGTCATGTTGTAGGCCATTTTCATACATCTGGGAACAGTAATTGGTTCACAGGTGAAGAGACTGTGCCCTCTTATGAGGGGCAGAAAAATACACGTCAACAAAAATGTAAACATTTCCATTTTCTTCAAATTCCTGATTTTACCACATGGCTTGGATGAATCACTCTTTGCATCCTCAGAAGATCCCCATCCAAAGATAAAATATTCAAATTCCTCATTTCACGATTTGACTCATTTTCAGGAAAACCTGAAAATGGGTCAACTACTGTAAAAACAAACAAGAGGGTGTATCAGCAATATTTGTCATAAACTCAAATGTGGAGTCAAAGTGCAGAGTTAAGATTTTCATCCCAGGTAACAAACACTGGAAAAACAACGGAAAATTCTGTCCTAGCGAGATACTCTTCCACCTGCCTTAGCATGGAATGCATCATTTGCTAAGGAAGCTGCACCTCTAGGAAACCGATGCTAGGAGGTTGCTGCTGTATGGAACACAGGGTTAAAAGGGGGAATGGCAAGAGTAAGATGGAGGAAAAAAGGAACGCTGGTGATTCGGAGTAAATCATAAAAGATTAATATAAGCATACAATCTAAGGGCCCCTGTTGGAAAGCTTATTAAGTACAAGAAAACTAAGGCCCTGGGAAATTCCTTAAGACCCAAAGAGTTCTTAAACTTGTAAAAGACTCTAAAGAGTCAATTTTTGTAGCAGTCTTAGTTTTCTCGTTTTTCAAAAGGCCAACTAGAGGGAGACTTTTAGGATTCCTCCAGCGGAGGAGCAACATTGCAGTTTTCACTGGCTAGGAGGGTGCAGCGCTGCCGTCGAAAGGAAAGTGCGCAAATCCGTCCCGCGGGAAGGGCGAAGGCAGTCCCCTGGGGGAGGAAGGCTGTGGGCCCCGGATTACGAATTACCCGCGCCCCAACACACACTGATGGCCGGTCTGCCAGCGCCCCACACCCGGGCACCTGCCCCAGGCCTAGAGCCAGACAGCGCGTTCCTGGCCTGCGCGGTGCCGCCGGGCCCCGGCACAGCCAGCCTTTCAGAGCCGGCTCCCGTTTCCGAGGAAACTCGGGTGCGGGCCGTCCCGCCACCGCCTCCCCAGCACCTGCGGCTCCCGGCGCGCCTCACCCAGCCGCGGCCCCTCGCGCCCCTCGAGGCCCGCCCCGCTTTCCCCGGCACCCGCCCGGCCCCTGCCCAGTCCCGGCCGTGGGAGCCCCACCTCGGGCAGCGGTCGAAGGCCGCTCTCCCTTCCCGTCCCCGTCTAGCCCACCGTCCCCCCAGCGACCTGAGACGGCTCCGGGGAGCGTCCGGGACTGGAGCTGCCTCGAGAGCCGCACAGGGAGCGAGAGCTGAGCGATCCCGCGAGACTGCGCCGCCAGGTCGGGCGGGCAGGTCCGGGCTCGCGGCGGCGGCGGCGGCGGCGGTGGCGGTGGGACTGGCCCTGCGCCCGGGCACCGCCTGAGCTGCGCCGCCCGGCCTGACTCCGCGGCCCGCCAGGACCCGGCCCCGGTGAACGCGCTCGGGGTGCCGAGGTCCGGCTGTGGGCCCGGGAAGCCCCCTCCACCTTGCCGTCTGTTACTGCCCCCGAGGCACAAGGCTGAGCCCCATCTCGCTATCCGGGTCCGGAGGGGTTCACTTTATAAGGCTTTTTTTGAAGCTCTTGGCGCTCCCTCTAAAAGAACCCACTTCCTTGCGGATTTCAGGAGCCAAGAATCCTTAAACGGGGCCAATTTGCTCTGTAAAGTCAGTTGCCCAGTGACCTGAGTTCGAAAGGAGATACTTCCTGGACAACTGCTATAAAAACAACAACAACAAATCCTTTTATTAATTCGGGGAGTCTGGTCACCAACTGTATGCTCAGGTAGCAGTGGGATTCCAGCCCTGGCGGGTCCTACAGTTTTATTGATACAAACCCTAATAGGAAGTTGAACTGCCGTAGAAATCAACCTAGTTTGGGGTACCAACACTGTCATAGATGTTAGATAAATTACCCTAATCTTTCAGGGACATAGTTTCCTCACAATATGGGAATGACAATAGTTGTAGTGATGGTTAACGTTAATTGAGCCCTGGCTGTAAGTCAAATAGTGCCAAGTTCGTTACAAGTGTTTACACCTATCCTGTAAGACCCTCCTATGAAACAGAATTGTATGAGAAGCAAATGAACTTGTAGAAGTACTTTGAAAAATGCAAAGTAACTTGTAAATGGAGGCTATTCTTGTCAGATAAATCATCCTGTTGCAGAAAAGGAATGTCATATTGCCATACTTAGAAGGACAACACTGAACAACCAGAGTAAGAGTTTTGAAATCTGTGGGTGAAAGGCTTGAACTTGGAAAGGGGAATTCCTCCCCAGTTTTATCAAAAGCTTAAGACTGATGTTGGGAGACAGGTAGTGATGAAGAAATATTAACATCATTGAAAGCTGGATAGATGATGTATTGCAGAGTAAATTTCTATGTAGGAAGAGTATTTCCACCTAAATTTCTAAGTTTCTACATCGGAAGACTCTTTCTCTCCAATTTCTACGAACTTAATGAATCTTTGTGATCAGGCTCTAGTGACTACTAGGCAGTGAAGTATCGCTAAAAGTAGTAATTACCAGGCAGTGAGGTATCACTAAAAGTATCATTTAAAAACAATACTTTTAAAAGTATTTTAAAACGATACTTTTTAAAGTATCATTTACAAACGACACTTTTAAAGTATCATTTGAAAACGATACTTTTGTAATTCAAGTGAATACTTGTTCCATGATTTGGAAGGAAAAATTGTAGTAAGTTGATTTATACAGAAATAAAGCCTGTTTTATTTTTAATTGTATTTAATTATATAGTGAGCAATGATTAACTGGAATTATTAATTTTTTTTGTCAGGATGGATTTGGAATACTTAGGCAATCATCTATATCGTTGCTTGTCTTTCACTGTACAAATTTCATCCCAATGGTACGAGATTAAGAACACAAACTTTGGAGTTCAAAACCCCTGGGTTCAAAACCTAGCTCCAGCACTTACTTGCTGTGTGAACTTGAGCAAATTATTCAGATCCTCTTTAGTTTCTTCATCTGTAAATAACTATCTGACAGTTTTCCTCATTTTCCTTCTCTTTCTCTTTGCATTGTTCCTCTGGGCTGATGCTAGGGGACAGTGGTGACCAAAAGTAGAAGAAACAGACTTTTACTTTTGAAGGCTAATTTTGCAAGGTACAGAATTATAGGTTAGTAGTTTTTTTCTCTCAACAGTTTTACTCCACCTCTCTTCTTGTCTACATGGTTTCTGAGAAGTTGGATGTCATTCTTTATTTTTATTCCTCTATAGGTAAGTTCCACATCATTAAGTATGATGTTACCTTAGGGTTTTTGTAGATGTTCTTTAGCAAGTGAGGAAGTTCCCCACTCTGTCCCTAGTTTGCTGAAAGTTTTTATCATGAAAATGTGTTGGATTTTGTCAAATGCATTTTCTGCATCTATTGATGTGATCATGTGATTTTTCTTCTTTAGTCTATTCATATGGTAGATTACATGAATGAATTTTCAAATATTGGACCAGCCTTTCATACCTGGGATAAATCTTGGTTATGCTGTACAATTCTTTTTATGCATTGCTGGATTCTACTAGCTAATATTTTGTTGAGGATTTTTACATCTTTGTTCTAGAGATGTATTGGTTTATAGTTTTCTTTGCTAGTAATGTTTTTGTCTGGTTTTGGTATTAGGGCAATGCTGCTAGGAAGTATTCCCTCTGTTTCTATCTTCTGGAAGAGATTTTAGAGAGGTGGTCTAACATTGTTGGTGACTGACATTAATTTGGGGTAATTTTCAGTCACTATTGCTTCAAATATTTCTTCTGTTCCTTTCTCTATTTCTTCTCCTTCTGGTATTCCTGTTACACATATGTTATATTTTTGTAGTTGTTTCACAGTTCTTGGATATTGTTTCTTTAAGTCTTTTTTTCCCTTTATTTTTCAATTTTGGAAGTTTCCATTGACGTATCCTCAAGCTCAGAGATTCTTTTCTCAACCATGTCCAATCTATTAATGAATCCATCAAAGGCATTCTTCATTTCTGTTATAGAACTTTATATCTCTAGCAATTCTTATTTATTCTTCCTTAAAAATTTCATTTCTGCTTACATTAACCATCTGTTCTTTCAAGTTGTCTACATTTACCTTTACAGCCCTTAATATATTAATCAGTTATTTGAAGTTCCTGGTCTGATAATTCCAATATCTCTGCCATATGTGAGTCTAGTTCTGATAATTGCTTTGTCTCTTCAAACTGTGTTTTTTGCTCTATAGCGTGCCGTGTAATTTTTAGTTGAAAGCTGGACATGATGTACTGGGTGAAAGGCACTGGAATAAATGGGCTTTAGTGATGTGGTGTTAAGATGTGGGAGGAGGGAAAGCATTCCATAGACCTATGATTAGATCTCAGTCTTAGTGAGCCTGTGTCCCTAGGCTGGGAACTTCACAAGTGCTTCTTAGTTTTTATCCCCCTTCTTGGGTGGGACAGGATGTCTAGAGGGGGCTGGGTATTTGCCATCTACCAGCTTGGTTAGACTCTGCTAAAACTAATAGGTTAGGCTCTGGTAAAGTAGTTTCTCTTGAGGACAGGCCTTGTTGAAAAGAGCAGAATATTTTGACATATTTCAAAATGGTTACTTTAAACCTTTCCCTGTTGGATGTAGGAGGTGATTTTTCTTTGATTTTCACTGACAGAACCTGGAAGAACTCCTGGAGGTAAAACTTATGAAAGTGTGGGTGTGCCCTCCAAAGACTAGCCCCCCACCCCTTTTGTGTATATGTGTGTGTGTGTGTGTGTGTGTATATGTGTGTGTGTGAGTCTCACTCTGTTGCCAGGCTGGAGTGCAGTAGTGCGATCTTTACTCACTGCAACCTCCGCCTCCCAGGTTCAAATGATTCTCCTTCCTCAGCTTCCCAAGTAGCTGGGATTATAGGTGCACACCACCATGCCCAGCTAATATTTGTATTTTTAGTAGAGACAGAGTTTCCTCATACTGGTCAGGATAGTCTCAATCTCCTAACCTTGCGATCTGCCTGCCTAGGCCTCTCAGAGTGCTGGGATTACAGGTGTGAGCCACCGTGCCTGGCTAACCCCCTGAAGTTTTAAACTCTTAGTCTTGACCACACTGAGCCTCTAGCAATTCATCAGTTACAGTTCTGGTCTTCTTACCCTGTACTCGTGGCCCTGGAGGTTTCTGCTGGTGGGTTGCTGCTCTAATAAATTATGATTCTCTGTATCTGCCTGTTTGTCTCTCCAGCTTTGGAGGCAGCGGCTTGCTCTGTGTCCCCACTTCTCTGCTAGATCTAGGAAGAGTTGTTGATTTTCAGTTTGTTCAACTTTCTACTTTTTGTTAGGACGGATTAACAGCTAAGCTCCTTACATGCCACACTACAAACCTTAATATCTCATTTAAAAAAATAGGTATAACTTTAAGAATTTTATTGATAATTCCAGTTGCTACTGCCTTAGCAGAGCAAAGTATCTCCAAGTTAAAATCAAGTTGAAAATCCCAAGAGCTGCAATAATTCAGGAAAATTATGTAATTTGGCATTAGTATTCATAGAATACTGACTATGAAAATTTTGATTATGACAATATAATTAAGGGATTTTGCTAAAATGAAGAGAAGAAAGTAAATATCACAGGGGTAAATATGTAATTTGTAAACTGTGTAAATTTTTATTTACTTACCCAAACATCTCCAGCCTATCACCAGACTATGCAAACACGTGCAATAATAATTGAATTGATCTATTTTTGATATTTTGCCTACTCATTAAAACATAGCTTTACACATTAAAAACATTTCTGTCTTTATAAAGGTACGTTTTTTCAAAGTAGGAGGATAGAACATATTTCAAGTAGCAGTTTGTTAGTTTGATATATGAGTTTTAGCTATGTAGACATAAAGCATGGTATCCTCCTTTGTACTCCTGCCTGGTCCCTATACACATACTAGGGGATAGGCCTGCTTGTGGCCACTGACCTGATGCTGAGACATTAGTAGTTTGAGGAACAAATAGCAGTAGAGGGACCCCAGCTGGAGGAGGCTGGGTTGAGCAGAGGCATTGAAGAGTACAGAAGCATAAAGGGACTTGGGAGGAAGCAGTTAGAACTTCCAGTGGTATGAACCCCTTCCCTCATGAAGTTCTCTCCCAAATACTTCTTTCCCTAACCCTTAAAAGCTCTACCATGGCTTCACTCCCTCCAAGTAGCATTGTGAATTTGATCATGCACTGACTTAATTTATTAAGGAAGTCTATGCACACGACGTAGAGGATAGTTTCTATTTAAAAACTAACTTTCACTTGAAATACATTCCCTGTCACTCCCTACTCTAAAAGCTAATTGCTGCAGTGTTTGTAGCATAGCAATTAACCTTTGGGTTGTGTCCGTTATGGTTGTGTCTATTATGGTTGGCCAGAAATAATAGACCTTCTAATTACTACCTCCGGTATTACTGGAAAAATAAAATTTTCAGTGCAGTAGTAACATGACACTGCAGGAAAGAGCCACATATTTTAATGACAGTTTGATGTATAAGACTGCCTCTTTAGAGCTCTGGTATAGTCATTGCAAATAAAGAGATTCATAATGCTAAAGAAAAACAGCCTCAGCTCTACTAATGCTTTGAGTTACATTTTGTGCCTGTGAGTTTGCCCTGCTGAGTTTGTTTTTAGTGGATTCAAACCTACCATCTGGTCATTTTAAATATTTAATATGTTATCCTTTTTTTTTTAAAACCAAAGCAGCCAGGTTAAGTCGAATATTAGAAATAGTATTTTCCCTTTATAAAGCTTGTAGCATCTAGAAAAGGGCTTCTTGCCCCAATTTAGTAATTTAGACAATAACTAAATTAATTTTCTTTGATGTACAGAACCAACTTTATACCAATTATGGATCATGGGCTGCTAATAACTCTGATTTTAAAAATTACATTAAAAACAAATGGATTAGAATAATTAATATTGTTAAAATGTCCATAGTACCCAAAGCAATCTGTAGATTTGATGCAATTTATATCAAAATTTCAATGGCATTTTTCAAAGAAAAAGAAAAAATAATCCTAGAAGTCATACGGAACCACAAAAGACCCTGGATAGTGAAAGCAATCTTGAGAAAGAGGAACAAAACTAGAGGCATCACACTGTCTGATTTCAAACTGTATTACAAAGCTACAGTAATCAAACCAGTATGATGCTGGTATAAAAACAGACCAATGGAACAGTAGAGAGAGCCCAGAAATAAGCCTATATATATATACAATCAGCTAATCTTTGACAAGGGCACCAAGAATGTACAATGGGGAAAAGATAGTTTCTTCAATAAATGATGTTGAAAAAACTAGATATCCACATGCCAAAAAATGAAAGTGGGCCCTTTTCTTATACAATGTAAAAAAAAAATTAACTTGAAATGGATTAAAGACTTAAATATAAGAGCCAACACTGTAAAACTCCTAGAAGAAAACATAAGGGAACGGCTCCTTGACATTGGTCTTGGCAATAATTTTTTTTGATATGACATCAAAAGCACAGGCAACAAAAGCAAAATTTCCTAAGTAGAACTACATCAAACTAAAAAGCTTCTGCACAGCAAAGAAAATAATCAATAGAATGGAAAGGCAATCCTATGGATTGGGAAAAAGTATTTGCAAACTACATATCTGATAAGGATTTAACATCTAAAATATCTAAGGAATCCATACAACTTAATAGCAAAAAATACAAAACAAACAAACAAACAAAAAACAAAATCAAACCAACCAAAGAACAAATAACTAAAAAATAGGCAAAAGACCTGAATAGATGTTTTACCAAGTAAAACATTCAAATAGCTAGTAAGTGTATGAGAAGATGCTCAACATCACTAATCATCAGGGAAATGCAAATCAAAACCACAATGAGATACATCTTATACCTCTTAGGATGGCTATTATCAACATGATGAGATAAATATTGGCAAGAGTATGGACAAGAGGGAAACTTGGCACACTACTGGTGGGAATGTAAATTAGTGGAGGAACACCTCATTTGATTGCACTTTGCTTTATTGCGCTTCGTAGACACTGTGCTTTTTGCAAACAGAAGATTTCTGGAAACCCTGCTTGGAGCAAGTCATTGGTGCCATTTTCCCAGTGATCTGTGCTCAGTTCACGTCTCTGTGTCACATTTTTTAATTCTTACAATATTTCAAACTTTTTTATTTTTATCATATCTGTTATGATGATCTGTGATCAGTGATCTTTGATATTACTATTTAATTGTTTGGGAGCACTGTGAACCATGCCCGTAGAAGATGGCGAACTTATTTGAAAAATGTTGAGTATGTTCTGACTGCTCCACCAACCGACTGTTTTCCCCATCTCTCTCCCTCTCCTTGGACCTCCCTGCTCCCAGAGGCACAATAATATTGAAATTAGGCCAATTAATAATCCTACAGTGGCCTCTAAATGTTCAAGTGACAGGAAGAGTCACATATCTCTCACTTTGAGTCAAAAGCTGGAAATGATTAAGCTTAGTGAAGAAGGCACACTGAAAGCTGAGACAGGCTGAGAGGTAGGCCTCCTGTGCCAAACAGTTAGCAAAGTTGTGATACAAAGGAAAAGTTATTGAAGGAAATTAAAAGTGCTACTCTAGTGAACACACAAATGATAGTAAAGCAAAACAGCCCTATTGCTCATATGGACAAAGTTTGAATGGTCTGGATAGAAGATCAAACCAGTCATAACCTTCCCTTAAGCAAAAGCCTAGTCCAGAACAAGGTTCTAACTCACTTCAATTCTATGAAGGCGGAAAGAGGTGAGGAAGCTGCAGAGCTAGAAGAGGTTGGTTCATGAGGTTTAAGGAAAGAAGCCGTCTCCATAACATAAAAGTGAAAGGTGAAGCAGCAAGTTCTAATGGAGAAACTGCAGTAAATTATCCAGAATATCTAAGATCATTGATGAAGGTGGCTACGCTAAATAACAGATTTTCAATGTAGACTAAATAGCCTTATGCTGGAAGAAGATGCCATCTAAGACTTTCATAGCTAGGGAGAAGATGTCAATACCTGCTTCAAAGCTTTTAAGGATAGAATGACTCTCTTGTTAAAGGCTAATGCAGCTGGTGGCTTTAAGATGAAGCCAATTCTTATTTACCATTCCAAAAACCCCAAGGCCCTTAAGAATTATGCTAAATCGGCCGGGCACGGTGGCTCACGCCTGTAATCCCAGCACTCTGGGAGTCTGAGGCAGTCAGATTACAAGGTCAGGAGTTCGAGACCAGCCTGACCAATATAATGAAACCCCATCTCTACTAAAAATACAAAAACTAGCCCGGCATGGTGGTGCACGCCTGTAGTCCCAGCTTCTCGGGAGGCTGAGGCAGGAGAATCACTTGAACCTGGAGGTGGAGGTTGTTGTGAGCTGAGATTGTGCAACTGCACTCCAACCTGGACAACAACAAGACGCCGTCTCAAAAAAAAAAAAAAAAAAAAAAGCTAAATCCACTCTGCCTGTGCTCAATAAATGAAACAACAAGGTTTGGATGACAGCACTTCTGTTTACAGCATGGCTTACTGAGTATTTTAAGCCGACTCTTGAGACCTATTGTTCAAAAAAAAAAGATTTATTTTAAAATATTACTGCTCATTGAGAATACATCTGGTCACCCAAGAGCTCTGATGGAAATATACAAGGAGATTAATGTTTTCATGCCTGCTAGCACAACATCTATTCTGCAGCCCATGGATCAAGGAGTAATTCTGACTTTCAAATCTTATTATTTAAGAAACAAATTTCATAAGGCTATAGCTGCCAGAGAGAGTGATTCATCTGATAGAGCTGGGCAAAGTAAATTGAAACCTTCTGGAAAGGATTCACCATTCTAGATGCTATGAAGAACATTCATAATTCATGGGAGGTCAAAATATCAACATAGAGGCTGGGCACAGTGGCTCACGTCTGTAATCCTGCACTTTGGGAGGCTGAGGTGGTCAGATTGCTTGGGCCCAGGAGTTCAAGACCAGCCTGGGCAACATGGCAAAACCCCATCTCTGCAAAAAGTACAAAAAATTAGCCAAACATGGTGGCGCATGCTTGTAGTCCCAGCTACTTGGGTGGCTGAGGCAGGAGGATGGCTTGGGCCTGGGAAGTTGAGGCTGCAGTGAACCGAGATTGTGCCACTGCACTCCAGCTTGGGCAACAGAGCAAAACCCTGTCAAAAAAAAAAAAAAAAAAAACATGAATGAGAGTTTGGAAAAAGTTGATTGCAACCCTCATGGATGACCTTTGAGGTGTTCAAAATTCAAGTGGAAGAAACTGCAGATGTGGCAGAAATTGCAAGAGAACTAGAATTAAAAGTGGAGCCTGAAGATGTGACTGAATTGCTGCCATCCCATGATCAAACTTTAATGAATAAAGAGTTGCTTTTTATAGATGAGCAAAGAAAGTGGTTTCTTGAAGTGGAATCTACTCCTGGTGAAGATGTGAATATTGTTGAAATGATAGCAAAGGATTTAGAATATTATGTAACTTAGTTGATAAACCAGCAGCACAGTTGAAGAGGATTGACTCCAATTTTGAAGGAAGTTCTGTGGGTAAAATGATATCAAACAGCATCATCTGCTTCAGAGAAATCTTTTGTGCAAGGAAGAGTCAATCAATAAGGTACAGTTCATTGTTGTCTTATTTTAAGAAATTGCTACAGCTGCTGCAACCTTCACCAACCATCACCCTGATCAGTCAGCAGCCATCAACACCAAGGCAAGACCGTCCACCAGCGAAAAGATTATGACTCACTAAAGGCTCAGATGATTGTTAGCATTTTTTAGCAATAAGATATTTTACATTGTTTTTTAGACATAATGCTGTCACACACTTAATAGGCTACAGTATAGTGTGAACTGGGAAACTAAATATGCACTGGGAAACCAAATAATTATGTGACTGACTTTGTTGCAAAATTTATAGTGGTGATCTGGAACCAAACCTGAAATATCTCCTAGGTATGCCTGTATGCCAGATGGAAAACAGTATGGAGGTTCCTCAAAAAATTAAAAATAGAACTACCGTATAATCCAGCAATCATGCTTATGGTTATATATCCAACAGAACTGAAGTCAGTATGTTGAAAAGATATATGCATGTCCATGTTCATTGTAGCATTATTCACAATAGCCAAGATATAGAAACTACTTAAGCATTTGTTGGTGGATGAATGGATGAAGAAAATATGATGTAAGTATACAATGAAATATAATTCAGCCATAAAAGAAGGAAATCCTGCCATTTGCAACAACACAGATGAACCTGGAGGACATAATGAAATAAGCCAGACACAGAAAGACAAATACTGTAAGAACTCACTTATATGTGGAATCTAAAAAAGTCAAAATCACAGAAGCAGCAAGTAGAAAGGTGGTGGCTGGGGGGGGGGAGATAGGGGAAATGGGAAGATGTTCGTCAAAGGAGAAAAAAAATCATCTTATGATGAATAAGTTCTGGGTCAGGTGCGGTGACTCACACCTGTAATCCCAGCACTTTGGGAGGCCGAGGCGGGTGGATCACGAGGTCAGGAGATTGAGGCCATCCTGGCTAACATGGTGAAACCCTGTCTCTACTAAAAATACAAAAAATTAGCCAGGCATTGTGGCAGGCACCTGTAGTCCCAGCTACTCGGGAGGCTGAGGCAGGAGAATCGCTTGAACCTGGGAGGCAGAGGTTGCAGTTAGCCGAGATGCTAAGATCTACTTTGCTAAGAAAGTAGATCTTAAGTGTCTCACCACACACACACACACATACACATACCACAAAATGGTAACTATGTAAGGTGATGAATGTGTTAATTAACTTGATTGTGGTCATCATTTCACAATGTTTATGTATATCAAATTATCACATTGTATGTCTTGAATATACACAATTTTTATTTGCCAATTCTACCTTAATAAAGCTAGGGAAGAAGAAATACAAAAAATAAGCACAATGGGATAAGTATGTATCATAGGTTGATAAGTGAAGGAAAACATGGAGTTAAATTTTTAGAGAAAGTGGAATTAAAGAAATATGACTATATTTCAGTTCAATAGAACAGATTTTATAGAGGAGGTGGGCTTTGGGGAGCTACTTGAATATAAAATTATTGAGAGATTTGGTGTTTCCAACATGGTATGTGGACGGGGAGATGGTTTAGAGGCAGAAATGGGATAATTTAATACAAAGGATCTTGTATGTTTTCACCTGAAGGCAGATGTACTATTAATAATGAAGCTTAAGCATCAGGGACCTTTCCAAGGCTCTATCTAATTTGATATTATGGAGTCTTACATTCTTTTTCTTTAAAAAGTCTCAAAATTGTATAAGCTTTAAGAACCTCACAATTAAAATTCACTCTTCTTGAATGGGGGAAAATAATATAGTGGAGACCAGGGAAGTTGGGTAATTCAGATGAGTTTTGAGGCAGTTAAAACATCTAGAAGAGTTTCATTGATTTCTCCTTTGAAAGGGAGAATGGTGGAAGAGGAAGTTGCTGGCATATATATTTTTTGAATAATAAACCTTGTATTACTAGTTAACTTTTGTATGCATAAATTTGACAAAACTTAAAACTTTTTATTTGTTTATTTATTTGTGGGGAGATGGAACCCTGAGCAGCCCATGTACATGCAAGATCTTTATTGCAGAGATCTTCAAACCAGGTAAACCCTGCCAGCTTTTGTCCCTCCACTCCTTCCTCCAATCCGGAGATCCTTGCTGCCAAAGGAAGAATTTGTGGGAAGAGGAAACTCTTCTCTCTCGTTGCCTGGCCTGGCCCTCCACCTTCTCCATTAATGATGAGGAATTTCTTTTCATCAAACGGTCCTCTTCATTATCCTCTTTCCCTGGGTTGGATTTTCCCCCACACTGCCATGTCTGAAAGTAGAATTGAGTTATCCTCAAGGCGGATTCAGCCTCCAAGTAACTCCACCAATGAACAACTTAATTCACAAGAAAAACATGGGTTAGTCTTGACTCTTTTTAAATGTAATTTTGGATGACCACTTTTATTTTTAATTTTAAAGCATGGCCCTAACTAAAATGATTATACTTTTGCTCAAATTGAATGGATTATAATCTTAAAGATATTATTCAAAAGAAAGAGATGATTTAAACAAGAATCTTATTAATAAAACATTTCTATCTTAGTAAGAACTCTGGATAGAATAAATGTTGTCTTTAATTTGATTAACAAATTCATCGTAACATAAATGACAATAAGAGAATTACATGGGACGTTTAACAACTAGAGACATCTGAGATTGTAAAAGCCATTCTGTGGTCTTACTACAGTTATAAGACAAACTGAAAGTTTGTCTTCCTACATAAAATTTTCTTTAGTTAAAAAAACACACACACAATTGACAGGTCTAGGCTTGAGTTGGGTGAGACTGGGATATAATGAGAGGGACAGAGATAGAGAGGGGAGATAAAATATATATTTCCAAGCAAGTATAAGAAACTATTAACTTTGGGTCCCTTATGGCTGCATGGAATAAGTGGGAGTCTGATGTGGAAAGGAGACTGTTGCCTCTCTTTCACATCAATCATGCATGACTTTTATAAAAACACTTTGGAGGAAAATAGGAAAATTTCACAGTATAGTATACACACAAGAGCAAAAGGCAAAAATGAAATAAATACACAAAGGTAAAAACAACAATGATATACCATACAGAGTTATTAAAATGGTCAAAATCCAAAGCAGTGACAACACCAAATGCTGACAAGAATGTACAGCAACAGGAACTCTCAATCTTTGCTGGTGGGGATGCAAAATCATGTAGTCACTCTGGAAGACAGTTTGGTCATTTCGTATAAAACTAGACATACTCTCAACATGTGATCCAGCAATTACACACCTTGGTATTTACCCAAAGGTGTAGAAAATTTATGTTGACGCTAAAACCTGTACATGGATGTTTATAGCAGCTGTGTTTGTAATTGTCAAAACTTGGAGGTAACCAAGATGTCCTTCAGTAGGTGGATGGATAAACTGTGGTACATCCAGAAAATGGAATCCTATTCAGCACTAGAAAGATGGGCTATCAAGCCATGAAAAGACATGAAGGAACCTTAAATGTATATTCCTAAGAGATATAAGCTAATCGGAAAAGTCAAAATACTACAGCATGATTGCAACTACGTAGCATTCTGAAAATATGGAAAACTATGCACAGGTGAAACTACGCAGACAGTAAAAAGATTGGGCCGGGTGTGGAGGCTCACGCCTGTAATCCCAGCACTTTGGGAGGCCAAGGCGGGTGGATCACCTGAGACTGAGGCTGGGAGTTCCAGACCAGCCTGACAAACATTGAGAAACCCCGTCTCTACTAAAAATACAAAATTAGCCGGCCGTGGTGGTGCATACCTGTGATCCCAGCTACTCAGGAGGCTGAGGCAGGAGAATAGCTTGAACCCGGGAGGCAGAGATTGCGGCGAGCCGATTGCGCCATTGCGCTCCAGCCTGGGCAACAGAGCAAAACTCTGTCTCAAAAAAAAAAAAAAAAAAAAAAGTTTGGTGGTTGCCAGGGGTTAGGAGGGAAAGAAGAATAAATAAGCAGAGCATAAAGGATTTGGGGGCAGTGAAACTACTCTGTAAGATACCTAATGGCAGATGCATGTCATTGTGCATGTGTCAAAACCCACAGAATATAAAACATCAAGAGTGAACACAAACTACAGACTTCGGGTGATAATGATGTATCAATGTAGGTGCATGGATTATAACAAATGTACCATCTGGTGGGGGATGTTCATAGTCGGGGAGGCTGTGCATGTTTGAGGGCAGGGGGCGATATGGGAAATCTCTGTATTTTCTGCTGTTTTGCTGTGAACCTAAAGCTTCTCAAAAAAATACAGTTGAAAAGGAGAGAAGAGGAGAGAGGAGGGGAGGAGGGGACAGGAAGGATTCCATGAAAACTTCCCAGAACAAGACTGACATCTTGCTTTTGAGAGTCTGGTGGTTAAAGGGTGGAAGGAGTTGGGGGCTCCTATCTGGACCTTAAAAAGGCATGGGCAAGAGGAAGTTGAAATTACCAGAGTTTCCTAAAACATTAGTTACATAGTGGGTGAAATAAAAGCAAGGTCTGTGCAGACACACAGGCATTGACACTACTCTGCCTAAAGGCAGTGGTCAAATCCCTAGCAGTGGGCGGGGGGTGGGGATGGGGGTCCTAGGGGATTCCCACTGCCCCACATTAATTAACAATTACTAAGCTGTACTCTGTGTGTGTGTGTTAGGGGTGGGGAGAACTGCACCAGGGCCCCAAGAGGTATCTCAGAAAAAACCCACAATGGCAGGGAAATAAATGATACTGCCTCCTCTAATGGGGAAATTAGATAAGGCAGAAGAAATTTCTAGAAAAGTGTATATATCTTGGTCATGTTTCATCCAGTTTTGGAAATGGAATTTCCATTTAAGATATCTCAAAACAGAGAGCTATATACTACCAGACTTTGCAGAAAATGTTGGAATAGACACATTCCTTGGCTTTTTTCCTGTTGGGCTGGTTTAACTGTAGTTGAAATGTTGGCAGTCCATTGTATTCAATAAGAAAAACAGGGGTTTAAGACATTTTGTAATTATCTTGAGCTTCAGGGAGACTATATCTAGGAGAAAAAAAAAAAAAAACCTGACCCATCTTGGATGTCAGGCATGATTATTAAACCTGCTTTTTTAACATTTTATTTAGCATTTGATTCCCTGCTTAAGACTTTTGCATAAGCTTGTCTCGTATGTTTCTTAAACCTGATTTACACACATTTCCAATTGTGAATAGAATGGAAACTCTCATACTGGAGAACTAATTCTCTTTTGGAAAAGGAGTGTTTCTTCTACTTGCTCCCATGTTTTTGGTAATGAGTCTTTTTTTTTTTTTTTTGAGACAGAATCTTGCTCTGTCGCCCAAGCTGGAGGGCAATGGCGCGATCTTGGCTCACTGCAAGCTCCACTTCTGGGTTCACGCCATTCTCCTGCCTCAGCCTCCCAAGTAGCTGGGACTGCAAGCCCGCCACACGCCCGGCTAATTTTTCTTTTCTTTTTTTTTTTTTTTTTTTGAGGCCCAGGTCTTGCTCTGTCGCCCGGGGCTGGAGGAGTGCAGTGGCCGAATCTCAGCTCACCTGCAAGCTCCGCCTCCCAGGTTTTACATGCATTCTCCTGCCTCAGCCCCTCCCAAGTAGCTGGGACTACAGGCGCCCGCCACCTCGCCCGGCTAGTTTTTGTATTTTTTAGTAGAGGCCGAGGTTTCACCGTGTTCGCCAGGATGGTCTCGATCTCCTGACCTCATGATCCGCCCGTCTCGGCCTCCCAAAGTGCTGGGATTACAGGCTTGAGCCACCGCGCCCGGCCCGGCTAATTTTTCATGTTTTTAGTAGAGACGGGGTTTCACCGTGTTAGCCAGGATGGTCTCAATCTCCTGACCTTGTGATCCGCCCGCCTCGGCTTCCCAAAGTACTGGGATTACAGGCGTGAGCCACCGCGCCCGGCCGGTAATGAGTCTTTTAAAACATTTCTCCTGATCATAGATTCTAGGTTTCAAGCTTAACAGTGAGATTATGCAGAAATAGGCAGTAAGAAAATGACTTTCAGGTGGGAGAAACGTGGAAAATGAACAAGATATTTGGTGACATCCCAGACTCTGTAAAGAAAGCCTGGTGAAAATAATAAGGAAATGCAACTACTAGGTTTTGTGAGTGCAAGTATAGTCCCTGCACACAATCTTCCCATTAGGACGGCTAGCAGGAGGCAGTGTGGTGTGGCTAATAGCAAGAGCTGTGGCTTTAGACTTTTTGGGTTCCATTACTGGGCTGGGCATTTACTAACTCTGTACCTTAGGTAAGTTCCTTAAGTTCTCTGCCATGGTTTCTATATCTGTGAAATCAGTTTCATAACAATAATCAATTTTTCGCTGCTTGTTGTGAGGCTTAAGAATTAATTTGTGCAAAACACTAAGACTATTGCCTGGCAAGTAGTAAGATGCCCAATTAATGTTGGATGTTACTATGTCCATTGAGGAAAGCCCCTGGAGGCCTTCTGACATACAGGCAGATGATAGTGGCATGAACTATTCTGACAGGGACATCAGGCCTTCCTTTTATCTTCCCTTCATGTCAGGAGGTGCCTATGAGAATCATGCAGCAACCATTTCTTATTGCCCTTGAGTTTATGGGTCAACTGGTTGGTTCTTCTGGTCTCCACTGAGCTTGCCCATGAATATGTGGTGAGCTACAAGGCAGCTAGGTTGTTCTGCTTCTAGAGGTTGGCTAGCTATTCACTGGGACATTTCTATTCTCTTCCATGTAGCCTCTCATCCTCCAGCAGGCTAGTCTAGCTACAGTTTGTTCACTTGGTAGCCTCAGGGTTTCAAAAAGGAGATTGAAACTATGCAAGACCTTTTGAAGCCTAGACTTAGAACTGGCATGAAATGTCTTTTGCTGCATTCTTTTGGGCAAAGCCAGTCAAAAGCCAGCACAGATTCAAGGGGTGGGGAAATACCACCTCTCAATGGGAGGAGCTTAAGAGTCATCTTACAAAAGAGAACGCGTAAAGGGAAGGGAATAACTGCAGCCATCTTCCAAACAATCGTCTACACTACACAATTTAATAATTTCTTGTTCAACATTTCTGGCATGTGGTCATGTACCTGGAACATCTTCAAAAATGGGTAGGTCACTGTTTTACTAGGCAGCTCTCACCGTGGGAATGTTTTCCCTTATTATCCCTTTGTAGAGACACAGACTCACAGAATCTGAATCACAGAATTGAAGGTCATTCAGGCAGTGGACTCTTTGAAGCCAGGTTCCTGTACAGGAAGCCACAGGAAGTCTGCAATTTCCACTGATTTGTCCCAGTTATACCTTTTGGAGCAAAACAAAACATGTATTTGTTACTCGTTTGTTTTTAAGAGCTTCTAATCAAGGCCAACATGGGCATTACATAACAGATACATGCTCCATTCCAGCCACTGTTTATTCATGGTCCTTTATTTATTCATGTGCTCAATATATATTAAGCAGTTTCCATGGGTCAGGAATGCATCTTAAGGTAAGTAAGGTGTGGGGCTTCAAGTCACTTAGATGTGGATTTAAGCCTCATTTTACTATCTGCCAACTGTGTGAGACTGGGGAAAGTTATTTAATTTCTCTAATTCTCAGTGTCCTCACCTAAAAAATGAGTATGATTATCCCTACCTCACAGGGAGATTGCGATAGTTAAATAAAATAACAAATATAAAGTGTCTGGCCTATACTGGAGACTCAGTTAATGGTAGCTATTAATCATTATTATTAAGGGATAATAATATTCTGGATATGTTTTCTGTGATCTCACCATCTTCTGTTGTGGTCTCAAAATATTCTTCATGTCTTGACAATGCTTCCTTTTTTGTTTTTCAGACAGAGTCTCTCTCTGTTGCCTAGGGCTGGAGTGCAGTGGTGCCATCTTGGCTCACTACAACCTCCACTTCTCAGGTTTAATCGATTCTTTTGCCTCAGCCTCCTGAGTATCTGGGACTACAGGTGCCCGCCACAATGCCTGGCTAATTTTTAAATTTTTAGTAGAGATAGAGTTTTGCCATGTTGGCCAGGCTGGTCTCAAACTCCTGACCTCAGGAGATCCACCCCCTTCGGCCTTCCAAAGTGCTGGGATTTCAGTGAGCCACTGTGCCTGGCCAATTTTCATATTTTCAGTAGAGACGTGGTTTTGCCATGTTGACCAGGCTGGTCTTAAACTCCTGACCTCGGCTGATCCACCTATCTCAGCCTGCCAGAGTACTGGAATTAAAGGCTTGAGCCACTGTGCCCAACGAACAACACTTTCTTCTTTAGAATGAGTATTGTTCTGCATATACACTAGAGTATAGCATAGTGGTTTGAGGAAATGGCCTTTGCAGTCAGACTTATCTGTATTTGAATCCTGGCTCAGTCATTTACTAACTCTGTTATTTAAACCCTCAAACCTCAGTGTATAAGTCTGTAAAACAAGACGAAGAATTCAAAGCTTTGGTATGAGAATTATAAGAAAGAAGGTATATATAACCCTTAGCTTGGTGCCTGACACCTAGTGCGTCCCTGCACTGCCCACTCTCCACTAAGTGGAAGCTGTGCATTTTATTCAATGCGTTTTTGTTATGAGCAGCACGGTGCCCTGGAAAGAATCAGAAGAAAATGGGTCAATTCACTCCAGCTCTTGGAGTCTTCAGCTCAATGTGTAAGGAAGGGGACCAGTTCTGTGGTCCCCAGGTATCTGATAGCCCAGCAATTGCTTCTTCCAGATTGTTCCTTTACTTCCTTTATCAGAAATAGAATTATGTAGGAGTGTTGTAGTGTAGAAAGTGCATGAAAATGGAAATTCACAGCCCTTCCAGATGAAATAATCCCATAATTGTGAGCATCTTGGCTACCTAGGAATGTGCCAGGCCACCCTGGCTTTGATGATCAAGTATGACTGTCTGGAAGGTCAAAGTTGGAAAGAAATTGCCCTCTTTGTCTAGGCATTATGCCAGGAGTTAAACAGAATGGTGTTAAACAGAATACAGGGCATCACAGCAGCTGTAACTGAAAGGGCAGGCAACTAGATAGTCTGTTTTGAAAAGCACTAATGACCACGGGCTAATTTCCTTTCGCTGGCTACATATTGTTCGGAGGTAGAAAGGAAGATTGGAGCAAATTATTCACTTCCATATTCTAGTGCCTTACAATATTTTTTAAAAATCTGAGTCTTGGCAAATGATTTCCTTAAAGATAACTCCCCCAGACATGATGAGTAGATTTAATATGAGAAGAGGATTGCAGAACAATTGTGGGACTTGTGACTTTTTTAATGTAAAGAGCTCCCACTAGTGTTAATAGAGGATCCACAGGAAAAATTCAGTGCAGTACACAACATTGCCTGACTTTGGTGAAAAGCCTGATGTGCCATCACATATTATGAATAGCAGCCCACTGCAGCTGCATGCAGCTCATCTTGTTATTGTTGGGTTTGGTTCCATTTAGGACTCAGCATTGTTTTATGTTTATTCTTCTTTTTCCAAAGGCTCCCTGTAAGTTATCTAAGAAAAATACTATGTCCAAGATGTAGTTGAGCAATGAAATTTTTTTTGTTGTTTTTTGCCCCATGAGAAAATAATTTCACTCCCAGATGTGTCTCATTAGAACCGTTTCTGACTTAAACAAAGGTGCTTCTTTAACACAGTTGCAAGAGTGGTTCTGTCTTGTGCAATTCCTGTCATTTCAATTAGAATATTGTTCTTTAAGAAGCTGACAATATATAGGCTGTATCAACATTATTTGTCTAAGAGAGAGATCTCTAGATGCTCATCTATTCTCTTAAACCACTGAAAGAACAAAAGAGATTGTGGGAGAGATGTCTAGGTTTGGCACAAAATATGACATTTCTTAATAAATTAAGCCTCTGAAATGTATTAGAACTATTATAAAATACTTGTAAATATATATAACTCTTTTTTATCTTTAAGCATATGACAAGGAAAAGTCAACATAAACATACAGTGCTATGTGTTCTGATTAAAGTCTTAGCATGTCAGAATGGTGTCAGAAAAATCACCCCGGGAACAAAAGAGCAAAGAGCAAGAAAACTTATATCATGGTGTCAGATCCAACAAACATTATTTTGACATAATCATGAGCTTCCATAACATATGATAATTAAGTCAGTCTTCCATAATAGTATGAAACTTCCATAATGTATGACAATTAAGTCAAGGAAAAATGATTCGTACTATAAGAAGAATAAGAAGACATTGAAATTACCAGCTAGACAAAAAGATAATAACACAGAAAAGAGGGAGAAAGAAAATATTTAGCAAGTACATTCACAAAATTATAGCTAAAAGGAACATTAGAAGACAAACTCTTACTCTGTTCACCATGATCAAAGTTTTGAAAGTATTTCTTTTAAGTGATAATTATAATGAACATTTATTGGGCACTTACCATGAGTCAGGTCTTTGCAGAATAGTTGCATCATCTTGTTTAGTTGTTCCAATAACTCTTTCATCCTAAGAGGTATTATTATTATTGTCACTTTTCCAGATGGCCGCCAGAAATTGAGGAACTTGCCCAAGGCTACGCAGCTTGTGAGTGACAGAGCCAGGGTGAGAGCCATGTCTGTCTGAGCATTATGATCTTCTGCCAATCATTTGCCTGCCTACTCCTAGCTCCAATCTCATACTTCCATTATCTGCTTTGCATCATAGATGCTAACTCTATGCTGTCCAGTATGGAAACCGCTAGCCACATGTGGCTCTTTAAATTAAACAAATTTAAAATTTAGTTCCTAGTCATCTCAGACACATTTCAAGGGCTCAATAGTCCCCATGTAACTAGGGGCTATTGTATCAGACAACACATTATAGAACATTTCCATCACAGCAGAAAATTCTGCTTCATGTCAGGAGGTGCTTATGAGAATCCTGAATTCTAGACCCTGTAAACAACATTTTCTTTCAATAAACTCTCAGTGCCAATGGAAAGCACTGATGGGAGGTGGGAGAAACCACTGTTCTTCCTCTAACAACCTCTGATGGCTACAGACTGTGGTGTCCTTTGGCAATTTTGAGCAGCACTAGCTGTGGGCTACAGTTGCTGGTAAGCAGTATGTAGCAGTGGTGGCAGCTGCAGGCCCTGGTCATGTGTTAGTGGCTCTGGCAGCAATAGCAAGCCTCAGCAGTAATAGAGATGAATGCCTGACGGGACTGGTAACAGCAATTTCTTCCTTTCTTTTGCTCCAGCCTTAGGGTGGTAGCAGATTCCTGCAGTTGCTAATTTCTCAGTTATCTCATAGTCTCATTTTTACTCCTTCAGCGCTTCCAGCACTTTCTTCTATTAACTCCCCCATTTGAAATACCTAGAGTGTTTCTTACTAGACTCCAACTCTGAGTCTAAATTCTTAACCAGTAAGTTATGATTGAAAGAAAATGAAAAGAGTTAAGATTTAACAAATGTAGAGTGACTATTATCTAGACCAAAGCTGGAGTGAGTATTAGCTAGAATGAAAGCCTAAACAATCAAAATACTTTGAGAAGCAGAGCTAAAACTATTTTTTCTATGGTAAACATTTATTACTTACATAAAATTTTTTTTTAATTTAGAAGTTATAGATCTTCCCTTGATCTTTAATCTTACCCTAAATTTTTATTGACAAACCTAAAATCAGATTTATTAGGAATACTGAAATAATCAATTAGATTAATTCCATGATTAATCAGCTGATTTTAGTCTCAAAAAAATTACAGCTTACACCTACTGTACTTAACATATTCAAACTTAATACTACTCATTAATGGTTCAAGAGGTTGAAGATACAGAGGATGGGAAGATCCTAGAATGTAAATTCTCCTATTATTTCTAATAATCCATAATATATAATATAGAAATCTATAGTATCTATGAGTTTCTATAGAATCTATAGTTTCTATGAATCTAACTGCTTAAGAGAACTTTCCACAAAGGAGATATTTGATTGTTGACTTCCTGCTTATTCATGCTCCTCCCACCAACTGTTGATCAGGGAGAGAAATAGCAAAAGAGGATGAGATGGGACTTCCAAAATGATGGCTCAGGAGTTACATGGATCTTCTCACCAGCAAAACAGTGATATAACTGATGAAAACTATTTTTAAAAAATCAAAGTATCTGGAAATTGTCTGAAGGGAATATGACAATGAAGAAACATTCATTCAAGAAAGTCTACTAAATTTTGTTAAGAACAGTGGCAGTTTGTGGCATTTGAGCTGCAACCAGCTACATTACTCTTTCCTCTGCCTCCAACTCTGTGTTACAAATGTTCTACTCCAAGTGTTTGCAGCCAAGAAGACAGCGGCTCTTTCTCTCTCAGTCTGGGGTCATGGTTCACCATGAAAGGGCAGGCCACTAGAAATTCTCACCCCTAACCCTCAGTACCATGTTGCAGAATCTCTGTAATTCTGCAGACAAATTATTTTAGTGTATGTAATATATGTAATTAAAAAGAGTTGTATTTAATGTATGTAATTCTGCAGAAGAAAGGTAATTTTGGACAGCCATGGCTGAGAGAACTGGGTCTCTATTCTGCCTTCCAGTCACTATTGATAAGTGAAAGCTCTATCTCAGGCATTGCAGACAAAGAATACTCGGACCACAACTCATCCCTATCCCAACTCATAAAATAAAGGGTCCATACCAGAAGGAACAAGTCCAAAAGATCACAGGCTGCTAACCCTGCCCACATGTCCACTTATAGGGTGGGGGTGCCACATTAGATAAAGCATGTCTCTATCTTCAGCTTCATTGCAGTTGTATAGGATTTTTACCCAGAAGGAAAGGCAGATCGTAAGGACAAAGAGCTCTGCCAGAGGAACTGATTTTATTTGGAAAAGAGAATAGAGAAAAGCCTTGTTGAAAACAGTGAAGATCTTTGCGGAGAACAGTTAAGAGGAAGCTGATAGCTCTGCCACAAATAAAGTGGCAGAAAAACCAAGAGACAGCAAAGAGATAACTAAGAAGAGCTCTTCTGGGATAACACAGGAAAGTTGTGTACCTGTGCTAGGTTGCACCCACTCAGGGCAATCAGAGCAAGGCATGCACAGACTTGAAAACATTCCCCAACCTGCACACAGACTCATCAACACAAGTGACTTAAATATAACCCCATGAGCAAGTACTGACTACACAATATTCTACTTTACCACCAGGATGACTCCTAGGAAGTCAGGCTTAAAAATAATCATAGTCATCCCTGGCTCTCTGGAATACTGTGTGCATGCCCAAAGCTTTGTCCTCCTAGGAATGATCAGAGAGGGAATCTTCAAGCTAGTTGTCACTGGATAAATGTAGGACAGAAACAAATAAAAACAAACTCCATGAATTGTGACAATAGTTTACAAATCACACATACATCCAGTATTAAAGTACAAATCTAACTAGCTAAGAGAACTGAAGCACAACCTTTGACCAGTAAGTTGCTTATGCCAATCCAAGGACAATCTGTAGGTATCCAGGTTAAAAGATAAAATCAAGGGGGAAAAAATCTGAGCAGAGACATTAGAGGCTGCACACTGCAGGGGAAAGAGATGTCATGCATTAGTTCAGCTTAATCACCTAACAAATAAGCAAATGACAAGGAAAACAACACTCTCCTGGGGTGGGGTGAGAGGGAATCAGTATCCAGAGTTATTACATTATTTAAAATGTTCAGTTTTCAAAAAAATTACGAGACATGCTAAGAACCAGGAAAATGTTACCCATACATAGGAAAAGAATTAGTAGAAATAGAAACTAACTTCAAAAGGACCCAGATGATAAACTAAGCAGACAGAGACTTTAAGAAAGCAATTACAAATATGTTAAAAGAGCTAAAGAAAACCATACTTAAAGAATTAAAAGAAGGTGTGATGACAATGTCTTATAAAATAGAGAATATCAATAAAAGTACAGATATTATTTAAAATAACCAAGTGGAAATTTGGAGTTGAAAATTGTGATAACTGAAATCAAAAATTCACTAGAACGGTTCAACAGTAGATTTGAGCTTGTAGAAGAAACATCGAACTTGAAGACAGATCTTCTGAGATAATTCAGTTTGAAAAACAGACAGAATAAAGAATAAAGAACAAGGAACAAAGTCTCAGAAAAATGTGAGACACTATTAAGGACGCCCACATATACATTAGTGTGAGTCACCAAATTAGAGGAGAAAAAGGACAGAAAACATTTTTGAAGAAACAATGCCTGAAAATGTCCCAAATTTGATAGAAAACATATACCTCTAAGAAGGTCAATGAATTCCAAGTAAGATAAACACACTCACTTTTCACTTTTAAAATGTGGAAAGACCAAAAGAAAATCTTGCAAATAGCATGACAAAAATAACTCATCACATACAAGGAAATCCTAAGATTAACAGCCAGCTTTTCACCACAACAGTGAAGGCCAGAAGGCAATGGGATGACATATTAAAATGCTGAAAATAAAAAAAGTCTGTCAACTAATAATCTTATATCAAGGAAAACTATTATTCAAAAATGAGGATAAAATAAAGACATTCCCAGATAAACAAAAACTGAGATAATTTGTTGTTAGTGTATACACTTTACAAGAAATAATTATTCAGCTGTAAGCAGGTGAAACAAGGTGGTAACTCAAAGCCATATTAAAAAAAGAAAAGGTGACCAGTAAAGGTAATTATGCCTGCAATTACAAAAGATAGTATAATTTCACATTTCTCCTCCTCTTTTTCCTTGACTCACATAAAAAGAAATTACATAAAACAGTATGTATGTAACTGTAGTTTAAGGACTATAATATAATATAATCTATTTGGCAATTACAGCACATAGAAGGCAGATGTAAACAAAGCTGCATTGAAGTAAGGAAATGGTACCAGAGTAACTCAAATCCACAGGAAAAAATAAAGAGAACCAGACAGGGCAATAGGAAACTTAAGGTGACAAACTCTATAAAGAGATGCCTGCTTTCCATTCTTCTCTTACCTTCTTTAAAAGATACAAAGTTAAATTAGTAATAATTATGTCCAGTTATCATTGAGTTTGTAATATATATAGACATAATATTTATAACAGTAATTGCCCAAAAAAGGTGGAAAAGGATTAGAATTATATCTGAGTAAAGTTTCGTATTTAATTAGAATCAAGTCAGTACAAGTTTAAAGTAGGTTCTGATAAGATGTATATTGTAGGCCCTGAAGCAACTGAGAACACAACTTTCAAAAGTAACTTTAAAATATCATTCAGAGGCCGAGGGGGGCAGATCACAAGGTCAGGAGTTCAAGACCAGCCTGACCAAGATGGTGAAACCCCATCTCTACTAAAAATACAAAAATTAGCCAGGCGTGATGGTGAGTACGTGTAATCCCAGCTACTCACGAGGCTGAGGCGGGAGAATCACGTGAACCCAGGAGGCAGAGGTTGCAGTGAGCCAAGATCATGTCACTGCACTCCAGCCTGGGTGACAGAGTGAGACTCCGTCTCAAAAAAAAAAGAAATTAATGAAATTAAAATGCAAATGTATTCAACAATCCAACCCAAAGGCAAAAAGCAGAACTTGGTCTAGTGAATACAAAACAAAATTCAGCTGTATTCTATCTACAGGAGACATATTAGATTCAAAGATACAAATAGCTGAAAGTATAAGGATAAAAAAAATACATAAAAACAACAACCATAAAAAACCTGGAATGGCTATACTAATAGATAAAACTGACTTCAAAACAAAAAGCATTACTAGAGACAAAGGGAGACATTATGTAATGATAAAAGGGTCAATCTATTAAGAAGATACAACAATTACTAACATATATACACCTAACAACAGAATGCCAAAATACATGAAGCAAAAACTGGCAAAATTGAAGTATGAAATAGAATTTTGGGAGGCCAAAGTGGGTGGATCACTTGAGGTCAGGAGTTCTAAACCAGCCTGGCCAACATGGCAAAAGCCCATCTCTACTAAAAATGCAAAAAATTAACCAGCCATGGTGGCAGGCACCTGTAATCCCAGCTACTCTGGAGGCTGAGGATGGAGAATCACTTGAACTTGGGAGGCAGAGGTTTCAGTGAGCTGAGATTACTCCACTGCACTCCAGCCTTGGCAACAGAGCAAGACTCTGTCTCAAAAAAACAAACAAACAAAAAAAAAGCATGAAATAGACAATTCAACAATAATAGTTGAGGCCAGATGCTGTAGCTAATACCTGTAAGCCTACCACTCTGGGAGGCTGAAGTGGAAGGATCATTCGAAGCCAGGGTTTCAGGACTAGCCTGGACAACATAGCAAGACTCTGTCTCTACATAAAGCAATAAAACTGGGCATGGTGGTGTGCATTTATACTTCCAGCTACTTGGGAGGCTGAGGCAGGAGGATCGCTTGGGCCGAGGAGTTCAAGACTACAGTGAACTATAATGGTCACTGCACTACAGCCTGGGCAACACAGTGAGATCCTGTCTCAAAACAACAATAACGACAATAAAACCTCCCCCTGATTTCCTAATAATAGTTGGAGATTTCAATACTCCGGTTTCAATAATGGATAGAAAAATGAGGCAGAAGATCAATAAGGAGATGAAAGAGTTGAATAGGGCCATAAACCAACCTGACCTAACAGAGATCTATAGGACACACGCCATCAACATTTTGCTCAAGAATACACATTTGCAGCAGAATACACATTTTGCTCAAGTGAACATGGAACATTTTATAGAATAGACTATATTGTAGGCCACAAAACAAACCTCAATAAATTTAAGGAGAATGAAATAATACCAAGTATCTTTTCCAATCGTAGTGGAATTAGATTAGAAATCAATAACAGATATGTGGGAAACTCACAAATATGTAAAAATTAAACATGTTATTAACCATGGTTTGAAGAAAAAAATCACATGGAAAAATCAGAAAATATTCAAGATGAATGAAAACAAAATATAACATATGAAAACTTATGGTATACACCTCATGGAAAACCTGATCCTAAAATTCATATGTAAATAAAAGATATCTAGAATAGCCAAAACAATAATGACAAGAAAAGGACAAATTTGGAGTACTCACACTCCCGATTCCAAAACTTACCACAAACTTCAAGTAATCAAGATTGTGTGTTATAGGCTTAAGGATAGACATATAGGTCAATGGAACAGAATGGAGAGTCCAGAAATAAACTCATACATCCCTGGTTAGTTTAGTTTTGACATCAATAGGGGAAAGAATAGTCTTTTCTGCAAAGGATATCCACATGCAGAAGAATGGATTTAGACCTTTATTCACACCATATGCAAAAATTAACTCAAAATGCATCAAAGACCTAAATGTAAGAGCTAAAGCTATAAAACTCTTAGAAGAAAGCATAGGAGTAAATCTTTATGAACTTGGGTTAGGCAGTGGTTTCTTAGATATAGCACCTAATGCACAAAAAGCCAAAGAAAAATAAATAAATTGGACTACAGAAAAATTAAAGCCTTTTGTGCTTCAAAGAAACTATGAAGACAATGAAAAACAACTGACAGAATGGGAGAAATCTGGAAATCGTGTCTAATAAGGGTATTGTATCAAGAACATATGGAAAACTTTTACAACTCAACAATAAAATAAATAACCTGGTAAAAAATGAGGAAAGTACTTGAATAGTAATTTCTCCCAAGAAGATATATAAATGGCCAATAAACACATAAAAAGATACTCAACATCATTGGGAAAATGGAAATAAAAACTACAACGAGATTCCACTTCACACATGCTAGTATAGTTACGAGAAAAAAAAAGAAAGACAGTAACAAATGTTGGTGAGGAAGTGGAGAAAATGTGTATATTAGCCTGCTCTCATATTGCTATAAAGAACTACCTGAGACAAGGTAATTTATAAAGAAAAGAGGTTTAGTTGGCTCATGGTTTCACAGATTGTACAGGACGTGTAGCTGGAGAGGCCTCAGGAAACTTACAATCACGGCAGAAGGTGAAGGGAAAACAGACATGTCCTACATGGCTGGAGCAGGAGGAAGAGAGTGAAGGAGGAGGAGCTAGATAGTTTTAAACAACCAGATCTCATGAGATCTCACTCACTATCATGAGAACAGCAAAGAGGAACTCTGCCCCAATGATCCAATCATCTCCCACCAGGCCCCTCCTCCAACACTGGAGATTACAATTTGACTTGCGATTTGGAGAGCTAAATCATATCTTTCTGCCCCCAGCCCCTCCCAAATCTCATGTTTTTCTCACATTTCAGAACACAATCATGACTTCTCAACAGTCCCCCAGAGTCTTAACTCATTCCAGCATTAACTCAAAAGCCCAAGTCCAGAGTCTCATCTGAGACAAGGCAAGTCCCTTCTGCCTATGAGCCTGTAAAATCAAAACAAGTCAGCTACTTCCAAGATACAATGGGGGTACAGACATTGGGAAAATGCTCCCATTCCAAAAGGCAGAAAAATAGTCTAAAACAAAGGGGCTACCAGGCCCATGCAAGTTGAAATCCAGTAGGGCAGCCGTTAAATCTCAAAGCTCCAAAATCATCTCCTTTGACTTCATGTCTCACATCCAGGCCACACCGATGCAAGGGGTAGGCTCCCAAGGCCTCAGGCACCACCCCTGTGCTACTGTGGGGTACAGTCCCCAGGGCTGCTTTCATGACTGGTGTTGAGTGTCTGTGGCTTTTCCAGACACACAATGCAGGTTGTCAGTGGATCTACCATTCTGGGCTTTGGAGGATTGTGGCCTTCTCCTCACAGCTCCATTAGGCAGTGCCCCAGTGGGGACTCTGTGTGGGAACTCCAACCCCACATTTCCCCTCCACACTTCCCTAGAAGAGGTTATCCATGAGGGCTCTACCCCCACAGCAGACTTCTGCCTGGACATCTAGGTGTTTCCATATATCTTCTGAAATCCAGGTGAAGGCTCCCAAGCCTCAACTCGTGCCCTCTGCACACCTGCAGGCTTAATACCACATGGAAGCCCTTGATACCACAAGGTTTATGTCTTACATCCTCTGGAGCAGTGGCCTGAGATGTATCTGGAGCCCTTTAAGCCAAGGCTGGAGCTGAAGTGTCTGGGACACAGGGAGAAATGTCCTGAGGTTGCACAGGGAAGCAGGGCCCCAGGCGTGTCTTCTGAAACTACTCTTCCCTCCCAGGCCTCTGGGCCTGTATGGGAGGGAGGCTGCTGTGAAAGTCTGAAATGCCTTCTAGTTCTTTTCCCCATTACCTTGGCTGTTAACATTTGGCTCCTCTTTACTTATACAGATTTCTGCAGCTGGATTGAATTCCTCCCCAGAAAACGAATTTTTCTTTTCCATCACATGGTCAGGCTGCAAATTTTGTAAATTTTATGCTTGGCTTCCCTTTAAAATACAAGTAGATCATGTCTTTGCTCATGCATACGACCACATTAAAAGCAGCCAGGTCACTTTTTGAATGGTTTGTTGCTTAAAAATTTCTTCTGCCATATACCCTAACTCATCACTCTCAAGTTCAAAGTTCCAAAGATCCTTAGAGCACAGGAACAATGCCACCAGTCTCTTTGCTAAAGCATAGCAAAGGTGACCTTTGCTCCACTTCCCAGTAAGTTCCTCATCTCCATCTGATACGACTTCAGCCTGGACTTCATTGTCCATTTCACTGTCAGCATTTTGGTCACAACAATTTAACAAGTCTCTATGAAGTTCCAAACTTTCCTTCATCTTCCTTTCTTCTTCTGACCCCTCCAAACTGTTTCAACCTCTGCCTGTTACCGAGATCCAAAATTGCTTTTGCATCTTCAGGTATCCGCATAGCAATGACTCACTTCTCTGTTGCCAATTTTCTACATTAGTCCGTTCTTACATTGCTAAAAAGTCGTTCTTGAAATGGGATAATTTATAGAGGTTTAATAGGCTCACGGTTCCACAGGTTGTACAGGTAGCATGGCTGGGGAGGCCTCAGGAAACTTAGAATCACGGCAGAAGGTGAAGGGGAAGCAGACATGTCCCACATGCTTAGAGGAAGGGGAAGAGAGCAAAGCAGGGAGGTGCTACACACTTTTAAACAACAAGATTCTGTGAGAACTCACTATCATGAGAACAGCACAGGGGAAATCCCCCCACCATGATTCAATCACCTCCCACCAGGCCCCTCCTCCAACACTGGAGCACAATTCAACATGAGATTTGGGTGGGAACACAGAGCCAAACTATATCATTGGAACGCTGATTTTTGCTGGTAGGAATGTGAAATGTAGCCATTGCTTTCTATAACAATTTGGCAATTCTTTAAAAAATTAAACTTAAGGTTATCAAATGACCCAGAAATTTTACTCTAAGGTATATATCCAAGAGAAATAAAAACCTATGTCTACACAAAAAGTTGTACTCAAATGTTCAGAGTAGCATTATTCAGAACAGCCAAAAAAAAAGTAGGAACAACCCAAATTTTCATCAACTGATGAATGGATGAATAACATGTAGAATACTCACACAATGGAATACTATTTGGCCATAAAAAGGCATGAAGTTCTAATACATGCTGCAACATAGATGGGCCTTGAAAACATTAGGCTAGGTGAAAGGAGCCAAAAGACCACATTTTATATGTGGCCATTTATATAAAATGTTCAGAATAAGAAAATGTATAATGACAGAAAATATATTAGCATTTGTGTGGGGCTAGAGAGGGCCTAACGGGGGAATGGAGATTACTGCTGATGGACGCTGGGTTTCCTTCAGGGGAGATAAAAATGTTCTAAAATTAGATTGTGATGATGGTTTTGTTTCTACTAAAACAATTAAATGGGTGAATTGTATGGTACGTGAATTATATTTTAGTAAAGCTGTTTTAACAAAAGTAAGAGATTGTGAGAAAGTTGGATATAGGACACCGTATCACAGGTTCAAGGAATGTTTATTAGATCTCTAGTAGTTAGAGAGTAAAAATCCCTTATCCACACTAAGTGAACACATATATCTCTTTGTCCCTGGAGTTTCTGAGTATTGTGTTCTTTGTCACAATTACTGGAATAGAACCAGTGCTGCTGTCAATTGGGAAGTGATGAATGTTACGGCATGAAACCAACACAGATGGTGTTGGGCAATGTAGCTCCATGGGGATTTGAGAGTTCTCCTAATATGGGCATATTTTTCTTGAATTTCTGCTGACATCTGACCTCTAAATAGCAGAGGTGTTGGGAAAGGCTCAGGAAATGGTCCTGACTCAGTTGATAGTTTCTATAGACTCCTTGCAAATAGGGCTATGTTGAAGTTAGAAGTCAAACCTAATGAAAGTAATCTTAACCACAGTACTGAAAAGACCTCCTTTCCTAGAAAATAATAGCATTTTAAGAAGCCTAGGGACAATTCTAGGCCAATAAAAATAACAACAACAATAATTACCACCACCACTGCTATGTACTAAGTCCATGTATTGGACATTGTGTTACATGCTTTAATATGATTAAGTATCTAGTAGGTATTGAGTTCTTATCATGTGCCCAGCTCTGTGCTAAATGCTCTTTGTTGATTCTTAAGACAACCTTCTGAAATAAACAATTATTATGTTCATTTTATTTATTAGGAAACTGAGGCTAAAGAGTTTAGTATTCTGCCAAGGCCAGCTAATAGTTACAGAGCATGGTTCCAAACTCAGAGCTGTCGGAAGCTTAAGCCCATGTGATGAACCATGAATGTGATTTTACCTAATTTAAGCCTTGCAGCAACTCTGCCAAATAAGTAGGATTATCCTTATTGGAAAGGATGATTGCTTATTCCTATTACTCCACCTGTCTCCAGGCAGAGAAGCTTTCATTAGTACAATACACCCAGTAACTTTCTATTCCCTGCAGGAAGAGTTTGGAAGAAAGATCTTTATAAGCACGGTTGATCCATTTATCTCCTATTTCTCTCCCATTTCTGTCTTTGTCTCTGTCAAATCTGCCCACCAGCAGCTACTGTGCCTTTACTCCTGCCTCTCCATGTCTCAAGGAAGGAATGAAGAGGTCTCTGCTGTCCATTTGAGCCAGTGACTGGGTGAATATGCCTGCCCAATTCTAGCATGCAGTATTAGGAAGCCCACTCTTGCTGTGCACCTAAGCCCAGGTTTTCCAGTATCAGCTCTTTTATTAATAAAGTTGGCGTTGTAGTTTCCAGCTACCTGACCTCTTTGGCTATCTCATGATTGGTTTTGAACTTGAATGGGAAATATGGATGCCATTTACAGGGCCTAGTATAGTCCCAAAATCCATTTTATGTATGAGGTAGCCTTGGCTTCAGAGGGTTTATGTGACTTGTTTATTTTTCATAGAAGAGTACTGCTGAGCCTTATATAAGAGACACAGTTATTATTGAGGATCTCATAGTGGTTTGAACTCAAACAAGTATAACCCTTTCTATCCTCAATGCCTGAGTGGTCTATTACTGCTCTTCTACCAATCTCTAGTGCTCCTTTAAAGGTAGCTAGGGCTGGTCCAGTATCACTTCCTTGAGCAAGGGAACGCATCTCTTGCTTTTGGAGATTCATTTACCATCCATTGTTAGTTCATGTACCTATGATGTTCAGTACACATATAAGAAACTATCATCTTCCTCAAAACCACACTGTCATCCTCTAAAGTTATCAGTGGGTGGGAAATTGACACTGAAAGGCAGCTGATGTTAGAGCCCTATCTCCTGTCCTCTGAGATCTTCCTTTTCCTTAGGAATCTCACATTCATCACAGCTGTCACCACCACAATGCCCCCAGGGAACTCTGACTCTCTTTTCTCACATGCATGGATTCTCCTTTTAACTTCCCATAGCTCAGCTAAGACTTTCTTGACACTCAGGGACTCCAAAAGGGAATTGCTGTAGAATAATTGGCCCCTAGATATAACTATTCCCAAGAGCTCTCTTACAGGCTGTCTCTACCAGGCCAGAATTTGGGGCAGGTAAGATTTTCAGCATCCCTAAAATCACACTAAGAAGATAAACATGGAAACAGCTTGGAACTGGCCTACCCATAGTGAGGTGGTACTGACCACCTGAGGTGGAAGCTGAGGTGGAAGACAGCTTAAATGATTTGGAGAAAAATGGAATACATTAATCTCAGAAAACTCTACCACTGTAGAAAGAGAGCTAATATGGAGACAACCACAGGCAGTCTAAGATACGCTGAACTACTACAGACAATAATTCAGCATGAAGGAGTGCTGGCAAGTATGGTGTCAGAGCAAGCTGATGGAGGGTCCTTCATTTCCAAGCTGTGAGTACAGCAGGCTATCAGGCTTAGTTCATAAGAACATCTCCAGAAAGACAATCTCTATAAAAACTGCTTCAATAGAAAGAATGCAAGATGTAACTGCTTCATAATAGGACTGATATTTTAAAAAACAAATGAACGTAATAGAAGACTAGATGGATGTGCTTCTCAAAGTCATCTCTGTGGGAGGCTTCATCCTCACTCTAGATTTGTTGCCTGTAGTAGCTATTATTGATTACCCGCTCATAGCCTATCCATACTTATTCATCGTTCCTTTATATACCAGTGGCATCCTATTGGAACCACCTGTGACTTTCTTAGGGCTTTCTCTTGGCCAAGCATTGGAAGGCCAGCAGTATTGAAAAGTTAATAGTGTTGGAAGCACTGGCCCTCAACTGATGACAAAGAAAAAATATAAGATAAATTCCCCAGCTTCTTTGCCCCTTGAATGGGTCAAGTCTGTGGTGTGTTCTACCCGTTTTCCAGAGGTCCCATGATTTTAAACCCTAGCTGCTCAAGACAATTTCCTGATCATTGATGTACTCTCTGTTGGCTAATTTTTAGATAGTATGGAATATGCTCAAAATATGATACCCAAAGAAAAAATCAAATGCCAAAATTGTATACACCAAATGAGTTCAATTATGTATAAGTGTGGATGTACACACATCAAAAGAAATATGGAACGAAAGATATTAAATGTTTATAGTGGTTATTTCTGGGTGTTGAAATTTTAAGTGATTTTCCTTTTCTTCTTCATAATTGTCTCTATTTTTCAGTTTTTTCAATATACCCTGTATTTCTTTTAAAATCAGAACAAACCATCATAAGTTATTTTAAAATGCTTATAAAGCTGATGAATATTTTGTCTTTGTTTCATCTTACCATAGTCTGAGGCAGTGTTCTCAAATGCGGTCTCTAGACCAGCAACATCAACATTACCTGGGAACTTGTTAGAAATGCGAATTCTCAGATGGTGCCTAGGACCTTCTGAATGAGAAACTCTCGGGGTTGGGGGTGAAGGGGACAGCACTCGGCATTTTAAGAAGCTCTCCAGGTGATTTTCATGCACACTAAAGTTTGTGAACCACTGGTCTAAAGATAACTTTTATTACACATACCTGTAAGTCCCCACTAAAGCTCCCTAGGTGGGGTCCCAAAAATTTCAGTCATGTAAAATGCAGGATTGCATTTGTGTGGGGTTGGCAAACTGATTGGGATGAGCCTGCTGAGTAAGATGAAAGCTCATCACAGTAGTCTTATGTCTGAATTCATTGTAGGGCAAATTATGTTGGGGTTTCATCATAAATATATTGGTCTGCAGAGTTTATATATTCTACATTGAAATCTATGGTGCATTTAATAGGCAGAAGGCTAGACTAATTTAAATCTAATCTGATGATCATGGTGACTGCTTGACACCTGTGACGTTTCACAGGCTTGGAGAAAGTTTTGTTTTCTTTATACCTTTATTTTCTACTTGCCTGGTGGTTTCGTTTCCTTAGTTTGATTTTTCTTCAGTAATAGTTCCCTCTTTCCCCCAATTATGCAAAGATAGTGAATTTCAGTATTTTGTGGAAAAAACTACTATCCCCTGGATTTGAGAGGCCCCTCCTCAGTTTCCCCCATGGAGCTTTTGTTTTCCAGTGTGTTACATTAGTTGTTTGTGAATCCATCTTCTCCCCCACCAAATGGAGGCCCTAGGTGCCATGTGAGCAGGGACAGTGACTTATACCTCCTGGCATGCTTGGTTCTTAGCACAGGGCCTGGCAGAGACAGCAACAGCTCAAAACATATTGGTGAATGAGTGAATTTTGATGCTGTAATTCAAGACACACATTCATTTATTCAGCATTAAAATGTTTTACATAGCAAATATTAATACAAGAAATGCATGCCAAGAACTTTACCTACATTAATTTTAATATGTGAAGAATAGGATTATGTGTACTTAAAATACAATGTGCTGTGCTATTTATCATTTTGTTCATCTTCACCTCATCAATTTTTCAGAAACTTCCAGCAGATGGCACCAATAAATACTGTCATGGGACTGCATTAGAAATTGGTTAATATTTTTCCACATGAGCTTAAAAATTAAAATGAATAAAAGTTTCATAGTTCAATTCATAATAATAACTGGCATTTATTTGACATCTTCCCATTAACAAAGTGCTTTTAAATTGTCTTGATTCTGTTTCAAATTCTGTCAACATATTAAGAATGTTTGATTATGTACTTTAGACTTTTGTTGATATGTCATTCAGTCATAGTTGCTGAACAATTTATAATCATTAATGACAGTGCTATTATTTCATATTTGTAACACACCAATCTTTTAAAGACCAATTTTTTCTATGGAAAATGTGGGCAAGATCCTACACGTGAGAACTGAACAGTAACTCAGACCACTAATAATGTAGTGAACTGCTTCTCTAGCTCATTAAACAGGAATGATTCCTCTCATTTGTGTGGCGTACTGTGGATGCAAAGCACTTACACAGACACAACATCCTTTGATCCTTGCAGTAGCCCTATGATGTGGGCCAAACAAGTGTTATTTTGTGGACAAAGAGAAAGTGGTTGTTCTTCTGTCTTTCTTTTCCATTCCTCATCCCTCCCTGCTGGGCCCCATTACTGCCCTTCCCAACTTGGTTAACTCAGGCTTAATATCTCATAAATTTTAGCGAAAATCCAGTGACGCATGAATGGCAATTAATATTAGTTTCACTTAGCAAATTACAAGGAAATGCTTGGAAAGGTTAAAACTCATTTCTAAGGACACAGAGTTATCTGATAATTGGAGATAGGAATGTTTCTTTCTGCTCCCCTCCGGGCTAAACAGAGTCATGAGCCTGAAAAAACTGGTGTTTCATTCTTTGCCCATTCTCTGGGGACTAAAAATCCACTCACATGAGGGAGTTAGAGACTTCATATGGCAATTACCCTTAAGGCAATTGATATATGTTTTAAAAGAGAACTCTGGGACAGCAACATCTAATATAAAGGAATGAATTGGTAATGGAGCAACCTCAGAAGTCTTGAATAATATATGGTATATTTCTAGATAAGTCACAAGTGAAAATAGCTGAAGGTGTGTTAAGACACAACTAACTCCCAATTTCATATAATTTTTATTGAGATTTAATTCACATACCATAAAATTTTACCCTTTTAAAGCTTACAGTTTAGTTGCGTTTAGTATATTCAGACTGTTGTGTAAACATCACCACTATCAAATTCCAGAACATTTTTATCACCCTCAAAAGAAATCTTATGGCTGGGTGTGGTGGCTCAGGCCTGTAATCCCAGCACTTTGGGAGGCTGAGGCAGGCAGATCACGAGGTCAGGATATGGAGACCATCCTGGCCAACATGATGAAACCCCATCTCTACTAAAAATACAAAAATTAGCTGGGCATGGTGGCACATGCCTGTAATCCCAGTTACTCAGGAGGCTGAGGCAGAAGAATCACTTGAACCAGGGAGTCGAGGATGCAGTGAGCTGAGATCATGCCACTGCACACTCCAGCCTGGAGACAGAGTGAGAGTCCATCTAAAAAAATTAAAAAAAAAAAAAAAATCTTATTGTTAGTCACTTCCCTTTTTCTCCTCCCCACAACTCCCAGAAATCACTAATCTATTCTCTCTACTCTATGTTCTAAACAATCTGTATAAATGGAATCACACAATAAGTGATTTTTTTGTGTGAAAAAGTGTAGCGTAGTGTTTTCAAGGTTCATCCATGTCTGTTAGGTCTGGTTGGTTTATAATGTTGTTCAAGTGTTCAGTTTTCTTGTTGATTTTTTGTCTGTTCTGTTATTAAAAGTGAGATATTGAAGTCTCCAACTATTATTGTTGAATTATTTTCATTTCCTTTCCAGTCTGTCAGTTTTGCCTCATGTTGTTAGGTGCATATGTATGTATACTGTTATATCTTTTTGCTGGATTGAGTCTCTTACCATCATATTTTACAGTCTATTTTGTCTAATATTAGTATAGCCACTTCATCTCTCTTTTGGTTACTGTTTACATGGTATATTTTCCCCATATTTTAACTTTCAGCCTATTTGTGTCTTTTAATCTAAAGGAGTCTCTTGTACCTAGCATAAAGTTGGATCATGTTTTGTTTTTGTTTTTGATTTTTTTTTTTACAAAATGTAGTTCTGTCTTTTAATTAAAATGTTCAATTTATTTACATTCAATGTAATTACTGTTAAGGTAAGATTTATGTCAGTCATTTTTCTATTTGTTTTCTATTCATCTTTTATGTTTTATTCCTTCATTCATCCATTATTGCCTTTTTTGTGATAAATATTTTCTGGTGTATAATCTTAATTCCCATGTTATTTCTTTTACTATACATATTTTTAGTTATATTCATAGTAGTTGTCCTGGGAATTATAATTAATATTTTTTTAAGTCAATTAAATATAAAAAATTTTAAAAACAGTGTCTTGCTATGTTGCTCAGGCTGGTCTCAAACTCCTGTCCTCAAGCAATCCTCTCACCTCAGCCTCCTGAGCAGCTGGTTTACAGCTACTTGGGAGGTTAACACTTCCAGCCACAATTAATATCTTGATTTATAACAATCTAGTTAGGATTAGTACCAACTTAATTTCAGTAGTATACACACATCTTATCCTATATAGTTCTGTCCCACCACTTCTTGTCCTATTGTTGTCATACAGATTACATCTCTGCCCAACAACACAGATTTACATTAGTACTTTATATAGTTGCATTTTAAATCAGATAGGAAGAAAAAAAGAGTTACAAACAAAAGATTTATATTACCTTTGTATCAGCCAATGTAGTTACTTTTGCCAGCACCCTTTTATTTTTTTTTTCCAGAGACAGGGTACTGCCCTGTTGCCCAGGCTGGAGTGCAGTTGCCATCATAGTTCACTACAGCCTCAAACTCCTGGGATCAAGGAATCCTCCTACCTCAGCCTCCCAAGTATGTAGGACTATAGGTGCATGCCACCACACCTGGCTAATTTTTAAATTTTTTTGTAGAGACAGTGTCTTCCTATGTTGCTCAGGCCGGCCTTGAACTTCCGGCCTCAAGTGATCTTCCTGCCTTGGTCTCCCAAACTGTTGGGATTATAGGTGTGAGCCACTTAGCCCAGCCCTACCAGTGCTCTTTATCTCTTCATTTGTATTTGACTTACTATCTGGTTTTTATTCATTTCAGCCTGAAACACACCCTTTAGTGTTTCTTGTAGTACAAGTCTGCTAGTGACAAATTCTTTCAGTTTTTGTTTATCTTAATTTCTCCTTTATTTTCGAAGGTTAGTTCTGCTGGATATAAAATTCTTGGTTGACAGGATGCCCCCACCCCCACCCCATCCCTCTGCTTTCTGACCTCCAATTTCTGATGAGAAATTATCTGTTAATCTTATTGAAGATCACTTATATGTGATGAATCACTTCCCTCTTGTTGCTTTCAAAATTATATCTTTGTCTTTTGACCATTTAACAATAATGCATCTATGGGTGGATCTCTTTGAGTTTTATTCTACCTGGAGCTTGTAGAGACTTCTTGGATTGTAAATTAATGTTTTTTCATCAAATTTGTGAAGTTTTCAGTCATTATGTCTGCAAATATTCTTTCTACTCTTGTTTCTTTTCTCCTTTTCTGGCAATCTCATTATGAGTATGTTGACATGTTTAATGTGTCCCACAGATGTCTAAGCCTCTGTTTATTTTTCTTCATTCGTTTTTCTTCTCTCTCTAATCTTCAAACTGGATAATGTCAGTTGGCCTATCTTTAGATTTGATTATTCTTTCTACTGCTAGCTCAAATCTGCTGTTGAATCCCTCTAGATAACTTTCAAATTTCAGTTGTTCTACCTTCCAACTATAGAATTTTTATTAATTCTTTTTGATATGTTCCATCTCCTTATTGATATTCTCTATTTGGTGAGAAATTGTTCTCATATATTCTTTTAATTCTTTAGACATAATATTTCTTTAGTTAGTTGAAAATATTTAAATAGGTATTTTAAAGTCTTTGGCTATTAAGTCCAACATCTGGGCTTCCTCAATGAATATTTATAATGACTACTTTTGTTTCCCTCTGTGTATGGGCAATACTTTCTTAATTTTTTAAATATCCCTCTTATTTTGTTGAAAATTAGACATTTTAAATTATAAAATGCAGCGACTTTGAAAATCTGATTCTTCCTCCTTCCCCAGGATTGTTGTTATTTCTGTTTTTACTTGTTGTTTGTTTAATGACATTGCTAAACTTATTCTGCAAGGTCTATATTCATTGTAGTGTATAACCATGGAAATCTGCTCAGTCGGCTTTGTGGTCAGCTAATAATTGGACGTAGATATCCTTAAATACCTGAAACCAGTAAGTCTTCTAGCCTTTGCTAAGAGGTTTTGCATACGTATTGAGACATACCATCAATGCTTAGGCACACCATTTACAACCTCAATCTCTTTTTATTTTTTATTTTTCTTGAGACGGAGTTTCTCTCTTGTTGCCCAGACTGGAGTTCAATGGTGTGATCTCAGCTCACTGCAACCTCTGCCTCCTGGGTTCAAGCGGTTCTCCTGCCTCAGCCTCCTGAGTAGCTGGGATTATAGGCATGGGCCACCACGCCTGATAATTTTGTATTTTTAGTACAGACAGTGTTTCTCTGTGTTGGTCAGGCTGGTCTGGAACTCCCGACCTCAGGTGATCCGCCCATCTCGGCCTCCCAAAGTGCTGGGATTATAAGCGTGAGCCACTGCCCCCAGCCTATTTTATTTTTAGAAATGGGGTCTTGCTGTATCACCCAGGCTGAAGTGCAGTGGCATAATCATAGCTCACTGCAGCCTCAACTCCTGGGCTCACAGATTCTCCAGCCTCAGCCTTCCAAGTAGCTGGGACTACAGGTGTGCACCACCATACCTGGATATTTTTTACATTTTTTGTAGAGATGAGGCCTCTCTATGTTGCCCAGACTGGTCTTGAATTCCTGGCTTCAAGCAATACTCCTGCCTCAACTTCCCCAAGTGCTGGGATTCTAGGCGTGAGCCATTATACCCAGCCAAATTTCTACTTCTTGCTTGTGTAGAGCCTCAGGGGCAGCCAGAGAAATGAGCTTAGGACTTTCTTAAGTATTTCCTGGGCCTGTACACAGCTCTATACACATGCATGGACTTCTAGATTTCCAGGAATATGTTGGAATTTGTCAAGCCCCCTATGGAATGTCATTCCCCAGATTTTTCTAAGATTTTTTTGTCCAATTTTTTGCTTACCCAAATTGTTATTGCTGCTTCATACAGCTGTTTCATTGTGTATAACTGCCACTGATTGTTTTCAATAAACACTCTTGGGGAAAATGTTGTCACTGGGCAAGCTCTAGTAGGTCAGCTTAAGACAAACTCTGCGAGTGGATTTTCCAGGGAATTCGCAGACAGGTCAAGCAATGACAATTCTCTGAAAATGAGGCTTTGAAAGAACTCCAGCCCCATTGTGTGTCCCCCAGAAGCTTCTGATTTTCACAGTAACTGTGGGCTATTTGTTTTCAAGGCTACCACAGAGCTGGGAGAGAGGCATAGAAACAAAATGAGTTAAAATGTCAAAAAAAATTTGTTAAAATTCAGTCATTTTTCTTGAATTAATGCTTCCTGAATGGTTGCAAGCTTTTGGTTAATATCCAGGATTCTGAAGAAGTTGATTTATTTTTTTCTAGTGTTTTTGTTGCTTTTGTAGACGAGATGATATTCAATGATTCTCATTCCATCATTCTTACTGATTTCATCATCTAATACAATTTTTAGTAAGACCACACTGCAACTTATTTTACCTTTCTGTGCCTCAGCTTACTCATCTGTTTATTAGGAGTAATGTTAGTGTCTACCATGAGGGTTTTTGAGGATAAAATAAGTTAATTCATGTAAAAGACCTAGCATAGTAAATGTTAAATATTATTATTTGTCTCTTCTTTTCTTGGCTCTGTAATTTTCAATTTGGTATTCAAGAACATCTCACTATTTGGAAAATGAAATGGGAGTCAAAGAACCTTTAGTCTGGGAGTAATCACTGGTATAACTGGAGATGTTACTGATTTTAAGACTGAGCGCATCTGATTTGGAACCAATAGATCTCCCCATCCCCCACCCCCTACCTCTTGCCATTATTTCCCCTTATCCCTTAACACTTGATTGCTTTCTTTCCATTGAGCGCACTCTGCAGAGTATTCTTCTGGTTGCTCTGGAAATGGGTCACTTCCTCATTTAACAAACCCAGGTCCACAATGGCACCTGATAGAACACACAGCCCTTGAGGGAGCACTACTCAGTATTTTAAAGTCATACAATTAATACATGGTGTGTACACAAGCCCTGAAGTATTACTAGGGCTGATAAAATATATAGCACATGCCCAGGGAAAAGCTCATTATATGGCAGCAAAATTGTCTCATTGATGTTTCAATTCCAGAAGGACAACTGAACCACTTACTTGGAGATTTTACATGCCATAAATGAAGCAGAAGTAGCTATTTGTCATATTGTGTAATTTCACATACTTCCTTTCCCTTGTTACTGAAAGCAACTTGGTATGAGAGGAAAAGCAAATGATTTGGAGCTACAAAGACCTCAGTTCAAATCTCAGCTCTGACACTTAGTCCCAGTATGGCTTACATGAATTCTTTGAGTTCCACTTTTTACAAATGTGAAAAAGAGATAATAACACAGCTCATAGATATTTGAAAGATTAGAGGAGCTAGTATATGCTAAGTATTTAGTAGAATGCCTAGCCACATAGTAAACATTTAATAAATATTGAATTTACTTTTAAATAATTATTTTTTTCTCCTTCCTTACTAATTGAGTTTCTTCTAGATGGCAAACACAGTGTTAAACACTGAGTGTACCTAACAAACAAAACATCTGTCCTCTTTCCTAACAGAGTATGAGGGCTGACGGGAAAGAATGACACTGAACACTTAAAACAAACAAGTATCAATTACAAATTGTAATTAGGACACTAAAAGAAAAGAACTTAGTCTGTGGGAAAATAATAGGGGGGACAATTTAGATTAGACAGAAAAGGAAGTTCTTCTGAGGAGGAGCCATTTAGGCGTAAAAGATGAGAAGGGGCCACCTGGACGACAGGGAAGGAACCGCTTAGGGGAGGATTCTGAAATAAGCAAAAGCTTGATGTGTTCAAGAATCTGGAGGATGACCAGAGTGAATGCAGCATACTGCAGGAGGGAGAAAGTGACTGACAGCAGAGTGAGGCAAGGGAGAGGTCATGGGAAACCTTGCCAGGTAAGCATGGTAGAGGAGGGAGAGGTGAGGGGGAAGGAGAACGACAGCTAGAATTCACTGAGCACTTGCTGTATGCCAGGCACAGTTCTAAGAATTTTACATTTATTAACTCACATGACACCCCAGATGAGCGGCCTGTTATTGTAGGCCTTGTAAAGGGGCTTGTGTTTATTCTGAATGTAATGGGAAACCATTGAGGGATTTTAAGCAGGGAGAGCCATGTTTGGGTTTAAATCTCACAAAGGGCCTGCTGCTGTGTTGAGGAAAGTTTGGAAATATTCAAGAGTAGAAACTAGTCATTATATTCTTAACCACTTTTTTCCTCTTCCAAATCCTGTGACTTGAAGATTTGTTGGATGTAAAGTGCCTTCTAATGAATGGATACAGTTATTACAGTAAGTTCATGGCAAGTGCAGCAGGAAAGAAAAGCAGAAATAAAAATGTAAAAACCATAACATATGACAATTTTATACCTTGTATTAAGTTCTATGGGTAAAAAGCATCTATTGGGATAAAAATTCAAGTTTTAAAAGAAGGAAAAAAAATGGATTTCACGGATTCCTTGGCCTTATGAAAACGGGACCTTACAGAATAGTAATCAAGTTTACACAAAGAGAGTCTGTTGCAATTATTTTGCAAGTCAGCTGAGAATTTTTTAAGTGAATCAGAGATGGTGTTAAGTTGCCCACAACACTGTAAGAGAATCAGACTATAGTGATATGTGGTACTTCCCTGAGTGTGTGGACGCCTCTGCTGTAGGACGGGGTTGTCAGTGCATGCTTACCAACTCACTAAGTCCTAGCAAAGGTGATGCTTCATCAGGAGAAATATTAGCTTTAACATCTAACAATGGTTCCTTACATAGGCATAATCTAATTTCAAGGATTTAATTGGCATATTTCAGTTAAAATCAAGGGTTGTCTACATTGAGATTTCATGGTTACTTGCTTCCCTGCCATGCTTGATTTAGCAGATTAGTGACCTGGTAGTGGAGAGTATATCTGTTGTATCTTTTTGCCTCTCTACCTTACATGGTGAATTAATTTTTAAGGCTTAAATAAACATTCAAAAGGAATGGCTCTGAAGTTGATTTATTTGGAGATGTGTGAAAATGTAGGGACTCCTTTCTGCTAGATTGTCCTTAAATGTCTGAGTATGCCAGGACCTGGGTCTCTGGTTCCGGCAGCCTTCACTTGGCTCAGGGGGTTTCGCTGTATTTGGTTGTGTTTACATTTGTAATTGTCTAGGGTAAGATATTTGTACTGGGCGAGGCCTTTTAGACCACAGAAAGATCACTATCAACTTCAGACCTATTCATTTCCATCTGTTAGAGAAACACATTTTGCTTTTATTGTTTATAGAGTTAGAGCCAGGCTTATTGTTCTGATGGGAAGGAGAATGATGTCATCTCTGCTGACTGTAGTAATTGTTCAGGAATGTATTGATATGGTTTTCTACTGCTGGTGTTGTAAGTGTTTTCCTTGTAAATGGCCCAAGGTGGGCAGGGGTGTCTTTGCCTAGACAGGCCTTTGCACTCACAGGAAATCTCTGCTTTTCCTTTTCCTCGTGTCCCTGAAATGTGCACAAACTTCTTTCCCCCTTCCTCTACCACTTATCAAACCCTATGGCCTGGTGTCCCATGATGTGTCCATCAAGATTAGTTACAGATAACAGAACACTCTTGTTGGTTTTAGCAGAAAGGGATTTAATTTGAAAAATTAGATGCTTAATGATCCTCTGGAAGGGTTCTCAGCTTAACCTCCCACGAATGAACTCTGGTACAGCTCCACAGAGCTGCCCTGTTCAGGGAACTGCTACAAGAGAAAAGGAGAAAAACTTGAGACCTTGGTCAAAGCTTTTGCTAAGAATCCATCATTGATTTGTCATTGTTGTGTTGGTTATGGATCGACAGAATGGCTTTATTATGTTAATGTTGGGGAGAAAACTGTGGCCTGTGCAACAAGGTCAGTGCAACAAGGTCCCTAGATTTGTAGCCTGGGAGCTTGTTACAAATAAAAGATCTTGAGCCCCCACCCCACTCCTATTGAACTAAAAGCTCCAGGGGTGCAGCCCAGGAATCTGTGCTTTAACAAGTCCTCCAGGTGATTCTGATGCAGAGAGGGTAACCAACCATCCTGGTTTGTCTGGGATTGTTGGAAGGATTTCTGGGGTACTGGACTATATTGCTAAAACCAGTAAAGTCCTGAACAAGTTAGGACAAATTGGGCACCTTAGATGCAGCTAAAGTGTTGGGAAATACAAATTTTATTTGTATCTGTTGTACAAATACAACAATGCCTGACTTGTTGGCAAGGGTTAAAAAGGGTATTTGTGAGTCATGAGTATGAGGTACAATGTTATTGAAGTAATGACGGAACAGCAAAATACTCATTTGTTACGAATTTTCATACATCAATGAAGAATGTGCCAAAATTCTGAGCTTTCAAAAGTGACTTTTAGAAGTGCGAATTGACAAACTGAGAAAGCATGTTTTGCAGATGAATTTTCACAAGTCATACACTCAGTTGTACAAAATAATTTTTTCTATAACTGAATTTTAATTTTAAATCTCCATTCTGCCTGGTAGGATAATTTAACCCTGGCCATTTTAAAGAAAACACAGTCAAATCAGAATTTTCACTCTCAGATCTGCATTCCCCCCCACCCCAGTCAGTTCAAGGTTCTCACCACCCTCTCTGTTCCCTAGATCATGTCTAAATTCTGAGAAGTTTTCACAGAGCCACATGTTGAGGGAGGGGGAGGCATCTGTCCCTGCTGGCATCTGTGGAGTTGTACATCATCCCCAAAGGAAATTTCTAGGACATCTGGGTTCCCCATCTGGTTTCTGGTAGTTGGTCCAGGAAGATTACCCCATATCTTGCTCATCTCTGACTTAGTCTTCAAACCTGCTGGTCCCTCTCAGCTACTTTTGAGCCCCTCATAATGAAGTGTGAAGACCTTGGGACATTTTGGGTGCTCTTCCAAACTACTGTAGGATCACACATGGTCTCATAGAGTTGTCGCAGGCTTTGCTGCCTAGACACACCAGGCTGCCATTTCCAGTATGGATATCTCACCAGGCAGGTCAGGGGAAATGCCATGAAGCTTGTTACCTACCAGGCCTCTATCAGGTGCAAGGCACAGGACTTCCCTCTTCTGGATCTGCCAGTCTATCTGAGGTTTCTGGTGCCCCCTCTGGAGGATCTGATGATGAATCTTAGGGCAGGCACAGGGACCTGCATGGGGATGCATAACATCTATTTTCTTTTCACTTCCTTTCTGTTACTTTGCTCATCCTCCAGTCCAAAGAATGTTTATCTCATCTGGGACTAGAAAATTTACACCTGCATAATCAAGAATTATTCTCAACTTATACTTATGGTATCAACTTTACCCCTTGGGTTCTTTAGGGATGTGGCAGGGACTGTTATTTGCAACCCGACATCCATTCTCCCTTTCTGCTTCAGTAACAAATGCTGGTTTTGTTTGAATCAGCTGTGTGCCCTGCTAAAAGATTATGTTTTCCAGCCTCCCTTGAAGCCCAGCATGGTCATGTAACTACAATCAGACAAATGAAATATAAGCATAAGAGTTGTGTGATACTTCTGAGATGGCTGCATAAGTGATCTGACTCAGCAGGAAGGGCTACTCTTTGCCTTTCCCTAGTTCCTATTGCCTCATATGTAGTTATAACGGTTGGAGCTCTAGCAACCATCTTGTACCAGGAGGTAATCTTGAGGCTGCAAGCTAGTACTAGCAGATAACTGAAATACAGATGGAGTCTGAATCTCTGATAACCACACCAGCTCTAGCCTATCTACCAGACTTCTTCAAGAAAGAGAAATAAACTGTATTCACGCTTTCCCATTTTCTGTTTTATGCAGGCTAACTAACTCTAAGAGGGATTTGGCTTTCATTCTTGAAAACTCTTTTCTCTCAAGCTGTTTTTCAGCCATGGGTCCAAAGATCGACATTGAAACTCAAAAGATAAAATCGGATCCCTTTCGTTTCTTTGCATTTATATTGCAAGAACCCTTTTCTGAAAGCCACCGAGAGGACATCTTTTTGCTATCTGAAAAATTAGAGAGAAGGAAACAAATGCTAATATTTTAAAATGTTCTATCCTCACACATGAAATTTATCTAAGCAGTCACCATGTCTCGGATTAAAATCTGAACTTTAGGGTTTTAAAGATCCAAGAGAAGCCATATAGAAAAATGAAAGATTGTCAATACAATTGATGATGTCTGAAAACAGCACTATAGGAGTTTGTTTTAAAACAAAAGCTGCAAATAACATTCTTAGCTTCTTCTCCTAGCCCCTTCTTAATACTTGAGTGTTCTCTCATAGCAGCTGTAGCATCATATTTCTTTGTATCGCCTACTGTATTTCACAGTATGCCCCTTAGTTAACATTTGTTTATTGATCTGGGGCTTGTCGGGTTGACTTTTCAATAAATGGAACAAGTCACCAACTTCATAAATAATTTACTGCTCCTCTGTGTTGATAGCTGTAGCAAATTGTATTCCTTCTTAAGGAAGTGATAGCTATTCAACCATAGTTAATTAGGTTTCCTGAAATAGGTATATATCACAGGGCATGTCTTTCTTAATTTTATTTTATTTTTGCAAGGTTGTGATTAATTTGATTACTGAATTTGATGGTATAGATATTGATTTAGCTTGGCAATCTATAACTACAATTAATTTCAATAAAAATTCAGCAAAGGCATTTATGTTCTATCTCCAAGAATATATCCCCACTTGAAAATCTATTCCTTTCCTCTCTGATATTCATGAGCCATAATTTCAAGTTTTATAGTATCAATTATTAAAAACTACACTGATTCTTTGATCAGATACTATCGGTACAATCATGTTGACAAACAGGCCCTATGACTTGTATTTTGCAGGTCAGTCTTTTTTTTTTTTTTTTTTTTTTTTTGAGACAGAGTCTCGTTCTGTCACCCAGGCTGGAGTATCGTAGCACGATCTTGGCTCACTGCAACCTCCGCCTCCTGGGTTCAAGCAATTCTCCTGCCTCAGCCTCCCAAGTAGCCGGGACTACAGGTGCCCGCTACCACACCCGGCTAATTTTTGTATTTTTAGTAGAGACGAGATTTAACTATATTGGCCAGGCTGGTCTCAAACTTTTGACCTTGTGGTGTGCCCACATCGGCCTCCAAAGTGCTGAGATTATAGGCATGAGCCACTGCACCCAGCCTCAGGTCAGTCTTGATTTTTATTTAATGAATTTGTACTCCACTCTACTCCACAAACATAATGTCACTCACAAGAACATATACAATAATGCCAAATAAAACTCAAATACAGAATTAGGACAAGGAAAATCAAGAGGAAAATCAAGATCAGACTAAAAAAACAAAAACCAACAAATACGTAAAACCCAGGAACCTGAGCTGATAATTGCTTCCTATTTGTCTCAGCCTCCAGAAAGCCAAAACAAAAGGAGAAGCTCTGTAAGTCACATCGTTTTATTTTTAAAAAGGAAGCAAACAACTTCCTCAGGAGGTACATGTTTTCCCCTGGCACCAGATTCTCAAAGAAATTTACCCTTTGGGACTTCATAGGGGACCCGGAGGTGCAGAATGGACAAAATTGTGACTCACTTTCCTTTTACTTTAAACCAAAGCTGAGGAAATAATGCTTAAAATTCAGTGAGTGATCTCCCAATTTGGTGTTCAGGGAAACAATGTTCTGGAAGATATTTATAGGAATGTCATTTTAAAAAAATGTATTCCATACTCATATAAGTTAGGGAACCACTGAATTAATCAAAGTCAACAAGGTTTCTTAATAATAGATTTTTTTTTTTTTTTTTTTTTTTTTTTTTTGGGAAACTGACATTTTGATGTGCATTGTGGTTCTCTACAAAAAGGGAATACACAACTCCGTGTTCTTAGAACTTATCTTACCACAGAAACCTTTCTGCTGAGGCATGTCTATGAATGTCTGAGTTCTGTGACACATGGTTCGGGAAGGATGAGACGTGGTGAACTGATGCAGATACGGTGATGGGAGGGCACTGCAGTGCTCTTCTGAGTAAGAGCATGTGTGTTGGTGCTGGGCAGATGTGGGTACAAATCCTGTTTCTAGCACCTACTGGCCACAGGAGTTTGGAGAAATTACCCAAACTCACTGAGCTTTAGTTTTCTCATTCATAAGATGAAGTGCATCAATTCGAAACGTGTTTGGCTCCAAGAACAAAAGAATCTATCAGAATTACTTAGGGGGTTATTTTTCTGATATAATAAGTCCAGGGTTGGGCCATCCATGGCCAATGCAGCTATTCATGAATGTTTTCTGGGTCCAGCCTCTTTCTGTATTCCTGCTTTGATGTTCTTAGTATGGAGCCCTCTGTCTTCATGCTTGTTGCCTTATGGTTGCAAAATGGCTGTGGCACCTTCATTCTCACATCAGCATTTCAGTCATGAAGGAGGAAAGAAATGTACATTGTTTGTGAGTAGCCAATACAAAGCATCAGCCATAGGAGGATAATAAGAGACTGTCACTCAAAGACTAATTTTGACATCCTGGACAACATAGTGGGACCCTGTCTCTACAAAACAATTTTTAAAAATTAGTCAGGTGTGGTAGCATGCACCTGTAGTCCCAGCTACTTGGGAGGCTGAGGAGGGAAGATTGCTTGAGCACAGGAGGTGGAGGCTGCAGTGAGCCATGATCACACCACTACACTCCAGCCTAGGTGACAGCCTAGGTGACATATATATATACACACACACACACACAAAACGGGGTAGAATTTCCTTATAAAAGTTATAATAGAAATATGTTTTATGTCATATAGTATAGACTAAGAGCTTCGGCTCAGGAGTAGCACAAGGGTGAGCCATCCATGGCCAATGCAGCTATTCATGGATGTTTTCTGGGTCCAGGCTCTTTCTGTATTTCTGCTTTATATATACATAAAGAGAGAGGGGGTTAAGTGAGATAATGAAAGTAAAGTGCTTATATAATGCCTAGCTCTCAATAAACATCAGCTGTTAACATGTATAGGCAGCCTTGGATTCAATGTGATACAAGTCTATCATTTAGAGTACCTGGAAAGGTGAAAAACTATATATTCTTCAGCCAATAACAAGTATATATCTTTTTTATTGGGGAGGCTTTTGATAGAAGCAGACCAGACTGTTTGATGCTACTCTCTCTTGCAAGGCTCTGGAATACTGGTAGATAGACACCCTGTTTGTCAGCAGATGTCCTAGAAACCAGACAATGAAGAGGAAGGCTGGCATCCTATTGCACCAGGGTGGAACCCAACAGTACTGTCCTTAAGAAGAGACCCATTCCATCTTTGCATGGAGGCATGCCATGGAGTTCCTAGGCCAGAATTTGATTAGGAAGCAATTTTGAGGACAAAGCTTGGTCAAGTCTAATACATTTCTATCATTGAATGTAGTCAAGCTGATGTGGGGAAGGCTCAATTCTAAGTGTTCTGTCCCCTTGTCAGACTGTGGATATAATGTTGTATCCTGACTTTTGGGTTACAAAATACAATAACTGTATATGGAAATAACATTTTGAAATGTAAATTACAAATATATATTATTTATATATCCAATATTATCTCATGGCTATGTGGAGGTGGAGGTGGTTTAATACTTTTTTTAGTCATTTTGGGAAATATTGAGATACATGTCACTCATATTAGGAGAAGTGCATTGGCAATTAGAGGGGAAAGAAAGGTATCACAAAAGTAACTTGGACTAAATATCATCTAGGAAATGAAATGTAGTCTAGTATAGTGATGAGGAAGAAGAAGAAGGTGATGACATCAATGATAACAGCTAAGGTTTAATCAGCACCTACCATGTGCCAGACACTGTTTTACGTGCTTTCCATACCATGTGTCATCAATTACAAATATGTGATTTTCCCCATATTTTTAACATCAATAGCTCACTACTTGGAGTGGTCGTTTTGTGTCCAGCAGTAGCACTTCATCCTCACATCAAATCTGTAAGGTAGATGCTATTATTATTCTCATTCCAAAGATGAGGAATCTGAGGCTTAGCAAGATAGTGACCTGGCTAGTAATTGGGAAGCTGGGATTAGCATGCACATTTGTGCTACTCCTCAGCCAAAGCTCTTAGTCTATACTATACGACATAAAATATATTTACAAATTTTATAAGGAAATTTTACCCCGTGTGTGTGTGTGTGTGTGTGTGTGTGTGTGTGTATGAATTGGAGATTTATTTATAAGTTGAACATTGCTCTGCTGAAGACAGTCTAGATGAAATGACCCAGGTTCCCTTCTAGCTATTTAATTTAAAAAATTAGTATCTAATATCCATATCCTTAAAAAGAGGAAAGAGGCAGGGTGTGGTGGCTCATGCCTGTACTCCCAGCACTTTGGGAGGCTGAGGCAGAAGAATCGCCTGCGCCCGGGAGTTCAAGACCAGCCTGGGCAACAAAGCAAGACCCTGTCCCCATTTTTAAAAAAAGGAGAGGGGAGATGAGGAAAGAAAGCAATACAACAATGAGTCATTCCCTGTGCTAGGCTAGCTCCTAATTTGTTAGTGCTAAGAGGAAAAGGATCTGACCCAGAATTACCAAATTCTTAGACTCTTGGCTCAACTGGTTTCCAACAAAGTTATCAGATGGACCCAGTTCCACATTACACGGTTTACCTCAAGCATTGGAGCATGTCTTTCTTCCCACTCTCCCCAAACCTGCTCTCCCTCACTCTTCTGTTCTTTTGAATTTCTTGTTCCAATTGCCCTCAGCCTGCTTAGGGGTTTTTCTGGCATCTCGAGCTGTTTACCAGAGAAGATCACCTTGAGCCCTCAAAGATATAGCACAGAGCATGAGTCATGTTCTTGCTCACAAGGTTTTTGTTATTTGCTGATGGCCTGGATAGCATCGTCTTTCTTCATAGCTTTTATTTTAAGACATTTAAAGAGCAATCTCAGGGCTGTTTCTTGGCAGGTGGTATAAAGGAAATGTACCTGATAGCAATAATGTAAGCATACTCCGATCATGACCCCATAGGGCAGACACACCTGAATGTGTGTTTCAAGCTATAGAATCTGGGAGTGGCCAACCCTGAGATTCACTCCTTGTCTATGAAGAACATCTGAGCCCCTGTCTCATCCTGTGGAACATAAGCCGTACAGGAGATGGAGGCCCTGGGTTTTGGGTTATATGAAGGTTGCAAGTGGAGGTTGTTAAGGGGAGGATATTAAGTGAAAATGCTATATACACTGGATATTTGCAAGCCATTGCAGTTTTCCTGTCCAGCCCACTGTCACTGGACTGAAGGAAGGTGGATACGTTGTCCAGCCCACCGCCACTGGGCTCTCTCTGCTGTTTGTGAGCCCCTAATAAAACCCCATGTCTCGTGTCCTGGCTCAGGATCTCTTGTTTGGCCTCTTGAAAATGGAGGCTTCTCTGTTGAGGTTAACAAGGGTTCAGCACAACACGGGGGCAAAATAGGAGTTTAGGAGGAACACATGGAATATCTTCAATAAACTATCTTTTGTGAATGTTGTTGTAAATACAACTGTAAAGTTGTAAATTTCCTACTGATAGCCAATATTAGAAAACAAATAAAGTGCATGGAACAGAATATCCAAGTGATTTGTCATATCTAAAAACACCTCAGAAAAACTTTATTGAATATTAAATTTAAAATATAGATTCTACAGTATGGTACCAGAAGGTTTAATTTTAAAAAAGGAAACTGTACCAGAATGTTCTGAGAGCTGTGATTATGGAGCTGTGATTTGCAGCCCTTGTGTGATTATTCATCACAGAGAAAATTGAGATTTGACCTCATCCTCCTTATTCTCTACTCTGATCAACGCCAAATCTGCCTTCACTTCAATTCCAAGCACTAGGTCCATAGGGGTTCCCCTCTTTCCCTCATGGATTAGCACTTGAATCTTAAAAATGATCAAGTATGGCTGGGTGCAGTGGCTCAAGCCTGTAATCCCAGCATTTTGGGAGGCCAAGGCGGGTGGATCACAAGGTCAGGAGATTGAGACCATCCTGGCTAACACGGTGAAACCCCATCTCTACTAAAAATACAAAAAGTTAGCAGGGTGTGGTGGCAGGCGCCTGTAGTCCCAGCTACTTGGGAGGCTGAGGCAGGAGAATGGTGTGAACCCGGGAGGCAGAGCTTGCAGTGAGCGGAGATCATGCCATGGCACTCCAGCCTGGGCAACAGAGCAAGACTCCATCTCAAAAAAAAAAAAAAAAAAAAAAAAAAAGATCAAGTGTAAAAGGGGAGGATGAGCACTGATATTTATAGCATACCTATTCTGTGCCAGGCAATTCATGTTTTACATACACCAGTTACCTCATTTAATCTTTAATACAGCCCTTAAACACTACCTGTATTAAGCTGTTCTTGTGTTGCTATAAAGAAATACCTGAGACTGGGTAACTTATAAAGAACAGAGGTTCAGTTGGTTCATGGTTCTGCAAGATGTACAAGCATGTTGCTGGCATCTGCTCCACTTCTGGGGAGGCCTCAGGGAGCTTTTACTTATGGCAGAAGATGAAGCAGGAGCAGCAGTGATTGCGGGAGGTGACACACTTTTAAATAACCAGCTCTTGAGAGAGCTCACTCACTAGCTCAAGGATAGCACTGGGCCATGAGGAATCCACTCCTATGACCCGAACATCTCCCACCAGGCCCACCTCCCGGGTTAGGGATTGCATTTAACATGAGATTTGATGGGGACATATATTCAAACTATCTGACTACTCCATCTTCCTTTAGACAGAGGAGGAAATTTAGGCTTAAAATCATTAAGTAATTCTCCCCAAATCACACAACCAGTAAGTGGTAGAGCAGGGATTTGAACCAAAGTCTGTCCACCTCCAAAGCCTGCATTATGGTCTCTCCACTCGTGGTTCCACACCCCAGCTTCAGATTAGAATCACCTGTGGAGATTTTAATGCAATGCTGACACCTTGATTTTCACCCCACAGCAATTAAGTCAGAATCTCTGAGATTGTGTGTGGCTTAACTATTGCTTTAAAAATCCGCAGATTATTCTAATGTGCAGCTATGGTTGAAAAATCTGTATACTAAACTTAATGTTAAATGTCAAAGTTGGAGAATGAACACATTATTATGGATCTAATACTTACGTATGACTAATCTGCAACAATCCAATTGTTTATGATAAAAATTACCCCAACACATACCCAAAGAGCTTTACTTCCCATTGTATTTGCTGCTGTTAGAAATGTAATCAACATTGTTCTCTCCAACTTGAATTCTGAGTAGGAACTGAGCACAAAGACTCAGGTTACCTCCATAGTAAATGGAGAAGTTGGCAGGAGAATAAGGGAATTTTCAGTCTTTTGTGTATTTTCCGGGGCTCCTCTTGAAACTGGAGTAGGTTAGAAATTGTTTTCCAATGAAAAATGAAAAATATCTTCAGAACTTTGTTTCAACACTTGTAGTTCTGAAGGACTTCATAAAAACTAAGAAAATTATGCTCTGGCTTGTAACTTAAATTCACTGAGAAGGAAAAAAGAGCTAACAAATTCTACCACCTTTGGATGCATAGAGTTGGAGGCTGATTGCAGAAAGACATTGCTCGTGGCAGGAAGACGTTGAAGTTTCTCACATGTCACCTTCCTTTCTCAGGATCTTGTAAGGGTGTGAGGATACAGACATCAAAGGCCCCGTGCTAAGACAGCTCCATAACAGCATGCAGATATTTGGTGATGAGGGTTCAGAAGAGGACTTGCTGTGGGGAAGAGAGAAAAGAGATGGGAAGACTCTGTGAATGAATAGAGAACTCTGCAATCATCCCAGTTCCTTTGGTTGCCCTGCAGTCTGCAGGTGCCAGGAGGAATCAGAAGGCGTCTGGAAAGGCTTTCTGTCTGTATGGAGTCAAGGGAGGGTCTTCAAATCTATGCTTTCTAAAACAAAGAAATAACGTTGATGAAACAAATTTTCCCCAGAGAAAGGGGAGAGCCCACAGGGTGAAGAAGATGCCTGGAGAAGGCGGCATCCTCAAATGGAAGGTAATTGCCCTCAAATCACTTAACTAGGATGACCTACGTTGCTTTCTTGTGTAGCCAGGTCTGTTATCAGATTAGAGTGGCTGCTTTCTTCCCTTATCTTCAGAGGCATCATGCCAGAGCCTGGGGCGAGAAAGGGCTGATATCCAGGAATGCAGGTGAAATTATAGCTATTAGCCCTGTCTTAGAGTGCGAGGAAAATGTGCACCCCTACCCCTGGCTAAGTTTGTGTGTTCCCATGTCATAAATTCCCTCCCTTTCTAATAGCTCTGCATAAACATCCCAGGGACTCAAAGTAACATCTGATTTCCCAAAGAGAACATTTGCATTTGTAACTGTCAGAAATAGGAGAGATCATGAAAGCTAAATGAATTGGGCTATAAACAGTTTGAAATATGTCTTTCAATTTTAAAAAACATGTTTTTTGTTTGTTTGTTTTGGGAAGAGAGGATCCTTTAGACTCAACAACAAAACAGAAAACTGTGAGTGCCATTTTGAGGCAAGACCAATTTGTCCTTCCCCCTCATACTTTCTGCTACCCCGTGACCTCCCTCTCTCCTTCCAGTCACAGAGTAGCCACCTGGTTTTGGAGTTTTAAAGGTGTGGTCCTGAGAGAGAGAGGAGGGCAAGAGAATCTCAAGATAGATTTGGAGGATTGAGGTAAGACAGTGGGGGTACTAGAGGTGCTTTCCCAAGTAAGTCCCCAGAAGGGAGGGAAAATATCCATGGAGAAGGGGCAGTGTGGTTGGTCCTGGCTAACAGGCCTGAACAGCAGACGCTATCGCAGCCCTGCATAGCACAGGGCAGTGGAATAACTTCACCGGTCCCCAAACTGCAGGGAAGCAGATAGGGTCTTAGAAGCATGGGGTTGCTTTCCTGAACCCAGTGTGGCTTGGAAGCCACAAAATGTTTCCTGTGCGCCCACAAGAGTGTAAGAAAACCACTGGGTAGGAAAGGACCTTGCAGACTGGAATGAGTCATCATGCAGACCAAAGTCCACCTCAGTGGATGGCAGTGTGGATGGATAGGGAAGGATGTCCGAATACTGTCTCTCGTGTGCACCCCTGTCCCAGCCTTTTGGTATTCCTAGTACAAAGATATAGCTCTTAGGAAAAGAGGAAACCCTAAATAGGCTGAGATTAAGTTTCTTTCACCTGGAAGAATGAAGACTATGGTAGATTTTGAGTTATAGAACTCGAACAGATTTTTGCATTTCTTGAACACCTAAGTCTATGGACTTATGTTAGCACCATCTGTAGAAATAAGCACGGTTCTCACCAGTTTTCAATTTGAATGCAGAAGGATCCCTATCTGGCCATAGCTCTGCCCTCTGCAATGGAAAACATAATTTTAGTGGAACTTAGAGATCTTTGAGTAAAGACAGAAAAATAACAAAGTCTGTTCTTTACCACCTCACTTTTTTTGTACACTTATTTGAAAGCATTTTCACATTAAACAATTTGTTTCTATCTGTTTTGTGGCAAACAGATCTGTTAGAGGAATTATTGCATTGTTTTCCTCCTAGAAAGTTGTTTCCTTAATCTTTCCACAAAGTCTTGAGAATGTTAGCTTCTCTTTCTACATTCCTGGAAATCACAGCATGCTGTTCCTCCTAATGGCACTCCCACCTTCATCATTCTGTGCTTACAGTTTCACTGCATTCCATTGTTCTAATGAGGTGACTGAGTGGAAGCTGAGGTTAGCAAATAAAACTTAGAACAGGAGCAGCCCTTGGCTCCTTTCCCTTGGAGGCTGCTTCAAAAGAGGTGAAATTTTCAAAGATAGAACTTCAGGGAGAGGGTTTTGTGTTCCGGCTTCAAAGTGGCAATTCTTTCCTGAGTTGTCACCTGGACTATCTTACCATATTTCCTGGTTGAATGACTCCTCTAAATCTTACCTTAGCCTGGCCAAATATCCCTGGTCCCTTTGATATCTAAGTCTTCTGGCCAAGAAGCAAATTCCTGCAGTTCCAAGTCAGTAGCTCAAGTTCCTGGGACAGACTACCCGCAGGCCCTCAGGTTGCTGTCTGGTTGTCGTCTAAAAAGTTGATATCACAGGCCAGTTGAGATCGAAGAGTCTTGGGTTGAAAAACTGACTCACAACTTCTAATTGTAAGGCCTTACACAAAATTCTTAAGTTTCCTCAGCTATAAAGTGCGGATTATAACAATATCCCACAATACCTCTGACAATGAAATAATGTGTATATATTGCTTGGCACCGGATATGGTTTGGGTCTGTATCCCCACCCAAATCTCACGTTGAAATGTCATCCGTAATGTTGGAGGTGGGACCTGGTAGGAGGTGACTGAATCATGGGGGTGATTTCTAATGGTTTATCACCATCTCCCTAGAACTGTTCTCATGATAGAGTTCTCGTGAGATCCGGTTGTTTAAAATTGTGTGGCACCTCCCCACCCCACTTTTCATGCTGCTCCAGCCATGTACAATGTGCCTGCTTCCTCTTCACCTTCTGCCATGTTTGTAAGTTTCCTGAGGCCTCCCCTGCCATGCTTCCTGTACAGCCTGTGGAACTATGAGCCAATTAAACCTCTTTTCTTTATAAATTGTCCAGCCTCAGGTATTTCTTTATAGCAGTACAAGAACTAAAACAGCACCTAATAGGCATTAAACAAATAATAATTCCCTGCTCCTTCTGCCTAAGCAGACAGGATGGGTTTGTGTATCTAAACTGTGGGACTTTACAAAGACTAAAATGGAATCTCTTGAGGCATTTCACCATAATCAATAAAATAAAGTATTTGTAATCATGTTTATTTATCTGCTGATTTCCTGTTATGTATTTATCACATTATATTTTAGCTGTCTGATTATGTTATGAGATCATTCAAGGTTGGAACTCTGTCTAAAATTCTCTGTAAATCTCCAGGACTTCAAAAACCTCAGTGAATGCTTGATAAGTGCACAAATGAATTAATAGATTCCTAATTAGGCATTTAGATGATGGATTTTGCTAATGCCCTTGTCCCGTAAGTACTTTAAATTTAATAAATAATTGTTGAGGACATAGAATGCTCAACATAATGTGTCTTATGATGCTAAGGTCCTTACAATAAAGTGGAAGATCCTAATCACTTACTAGACAAGCACAAGAACTTCTACAACATGAATAGATTGGTACCATAAACTATACATAGAAAGATGGGGTATTTAGCAGAGGGAGAGATTACATTTGGTTGAGGGATTAAGAAAAGTTTCATTGCAGAATGAGATAGCAATGGAACTGAACCTCAGAAGGTGAATGAGTGTGACAACAGTGACGACAGGGATGCTCCAGTGGACATTTGTGTCTAAGGCACAGTGTGATGGGTGTCCAGAGGGCTGCAAGTAGACTGGTGTATAGCACAAAGTATGTGTAAGTTGGTTAAAGCTGCAGACAGAGGGAGGGTTTTGAAAACCAGCCAGACTGAGAAATTGGGTAAGTCCGGCAATGAGAGTTACTAAAAATTTAGAGCAAGGAAGCTTCAGTTTTAATTAATGTTTATGGAGTGCCTTCATTTTACAGATTAGGCAAATGAAGTTCAGACAAGTTAAATGACTTGCCCAAAGTCAGACGGATTGAAAGTGACAGAGCTAGAATTCTACTGGGCTCCCTTGACTCCAAGATCAATACTCCCAGCACACCACAGCCACTCCTCTCGCTGTGCAGCAGGATAGGCTGAACTGCAGCGAGGGTGACTGAAGGTAGGAATCTCAGCTGAGAGGAAGGAGATATGTTTCCTTTACATTCAGGCACTGAATCACTGCCACAAGCAAAGCAACCTCAAACATAAGATGATCTCCCATCTTCCCAATGAGAGGATCCAAAAAGATCTGATCTGAATATAGAAACTGACTGGAAGTGATGGAAGGAGCCAGATTTTGAAGTAAATATGGAGGAAGCCAGTCTTAGTAAAGTCTAAATCTTAAGGGGTACAAAGATACAGTTAGATAAAAGGCATAAGTCCTAGTATTTGCTAGTACAGTAGGGATATTATAGTTAACAATAATTTATTGTGTATTTCAGAATAGCTGGAAGAGAAGAATTGCAATGTTCCCAACACAAAGAAAAGATCAATGTTTAAGGTGATGGATATTCCAATGACCCTGATTTGATCATTACACATTGTAGACAGCAATCAAAATAGCACCAGCATTCCCAAAATATGTACAACTGTTATATATCAATAAAAAATTTAAAATTTAAAAAGCATAAATGATGAAGGCAGCAAGTGCTATAATCAGATTTGCATTTTAAAAAGATAATTTTGTCATTAGTGTGGAGCCTGGATTAGAGGCAAAGTGGGAGATAAATAATGCAGTAGACTTCTACAGAAATCTAGGGGTTTGGTGGCCTGTGCTAAGGTGGTGGTTGTGAGACATGAGAGGAAAAGACAGATATAAGAGGTATTTGGGAAGTGTGGGAGAAAAGATTCCATCAGAGAGGGAGAAAGGAGGGTCAAGGGCGACTCCAGAGTTTCTGTTTTGAGCAATTTTGTGTATAGTGGGTCATTGAATGTCAGATGCAAGGCACGTTGATGAGGACAAATTTATAGAGCTAGGAAACTGGAGTGGTATCAGGAAGGGAGAGATAAAGAGGAGAGAAAAGATGTGATAGCAATGTAAGCAGAAGAGTCAGGAGGAGTGGCTGAATTCAGGGAGATGCTGAGCTCAGTTTGAGGCACTTTATTCTCTCCTGCCCCTCTCCCTCCAGCTGAGATTTCAGCTTTGTCTTGAGAGTTAATCATGTGCCACCATCAAAAATATTGTCTTTCTTGTTCTGATTATTCCAGGAGGAGCAAGAAAACATGGTAATTACCACTTTGTAATTTCCTCTCGGGGAAAGCTAAGTCTTATTTCAAATGAACATAATATTTCATTGACATAGAAAAGAATGAAAATCTTCCCTTGAAAACAAGAATAAACAAAGCAGTCACAGCAATCAATCACTTCCAGGTCACCAAAGGAGAAAATGGTTAGATGATATAATCACTGGCCTAGGAATAGGGTGATCAACCCTCCTTGGCTGCCTGGAACTTCCATGGTTTTAGCACTGCAAGTGCTGCACCCTGGAATCCCTCAGTGGGATTAGGTTTGGATTCTAATCCTGATTCTACTGCTGATTCACTATGAAAACAGATACATTCTAAGCATAGTTCCCTCATCTATAGAATGAGGGGAAAGGGCTTCTTTATATTCTCTCCTGAGATGAGCTCCTGCAGTCCCACGAATCATGTATTGCCAATGACTGCTGAGAGACCACCTGCTCTCATCCCTAAGCTACAGACTTGAATTTCCAATGGCCTACTCGACGTCTCCACCCAAATGTCTAATAAGCATTAAACACTTTCATGACCAAACAGAACTCTTTTTGTTTGTTTTTTGAGATAGGGTCTCACTCTATCACCTAGGTTGGAGTGCAGTGGCACGATCATGGCTCACTGCAGCCTCAAATTCCTGGGCTCAGGTGATCCTCCTACCTCAGCCTCTCAAGGAGCTGGGACTATAGGTTCCTGCCACCACACCCAGCTAATTTTTCCTTTTCTGTTTTTTGTAGAGACAGAGTTTCACCATGTTGCCCAGGCTGGTCTCGAGCCATCTGCCCCGGCCCCAAAATGTTGGGATTATAGGCATGAACCACTGTGCCCAGGCCCAAAGAGGACTCTTGATTTTCTTTCCCAAACCTATTCTTCCCCATACCTTCTATTTCCCATAAAATGACATCAACCAAATATCTAGGAATCCTCTTTGATTTTCTCATCTGCTCTCTGTACCAATTCCAGGCCAAAACAGCAAATTCTGTCAGTTCAACCTCTAAAATGTATCCCAAATCCATCTACTTCTGCTAACAGTAGCCAGAGGGATCCTTTAAAAATAAAAACTCGGCCAGGCACGGTGGCTCATGCCTGTAATCCCAGCACTTTGGGAGGCCGAGGCGGGTGGATCACCTGAGGTTGGGCATTCAAGACCAGCCTGGCCAACATGGAGAAAGCCCATCTCTACTAAAACTACAAAATTATCCAGGCATGGTGGCGCATGCCTGTAATCCCAGCTACTCAGGAGGCTGAGGCAGGAGAATCACCTGAACCCAGGAGGCGGAGGTTGTGGTGAGCCGAGATCACGCCATTGCACTCCAGCCTGGGCAACAAGAGCAGAATTCCGTCTCAAAAATAAATAAATAAAGGCAAATAAAAATTAAATAAATAAAAATAAAAACTCTAATTCCTATTCTTCCTCTTTCGAATATCTCAAATAAAAAACTGTTTTAGAAGCATCTCTTCTTTAAAGGGATTTAATTTAACTTTCTTTGCCCACTCAATTGATGTATTGGAATATACATATTTACTTGGGTCTTTCATGGATCTACAGGGAGTGTTGCTGACCTTGTTACACTGCTGGGTATGAGTATTCTGTCTGCCTGGAGAACAACATTGCATATTTGATGCTAACTTCTAGGTGTTTATCTGTACAAAGGAAAGATGTGAAAGCCCCAAATTCACTGCCCTATAACTCCTAACAAATCACATCTTTACATCCGAAATCATGTCTCACTTGCCAGTTACCAGTTTGGGGAAAACTACCTGCCAAAGAGTCTGCAAATGAAAGATGTCAAGTTTAAAGGAACATCATAAAGTTCCTAGAGCCCAAACCAACTAAAGAGATGTCTTCCTCTACATTATCTGGAGTCAGTGCTTCTTCCCAGAACCAACAAGTACATGCTCCTCAGGATGGTTTCTTGAAGATATTACTTTCCTCACCCCAGGGATGTCTAAGTTCCATTTTGTGTTAGATAAGAAGGTGCTTATTTTGAAAAAAGGTTCATTTTGTGGTGGATGGGAACAAAGTACTTAAATAAAGGGCCAGCCTTCTGGGACATTTACCCTTGACAGCTGAATTTTCTATGCTAGTCTTGCTCATTTCCTGAAAATTTCAGGGCTGAATCACAGTTCAACAATATTAACCTTGTGTTTACCTTCCTGTGCTAGATACTGTGCTAAGTGCTTTTTCAATATATCCTTACTAAATCCTCCCAATATCATGAGATATTTTGAGTCCCATTTTCTAAATGGGCAGAAGGGAACATGGGGAACTGAAATGACTTGCCAAGGTTACAAACCTAGTAGGTGGTGAAGCTGGCATTCAATCCAGGAAGTCTGACTTAAGGCTGCCTCATGGAGTTTTTGAGACATGAGTTCCATCTGTGATCTGCTGAGCCAGTGATTCTCAACCATGGCTGTACGTCAGGACCATCTGGGGAATTTTTAAACATCTTGATTCTAGGTTGTACCCCAGACCAGTTAAGCCAGAATCTCTAGGGGGTGGGGCCCAGGCAGCAATAGTTTTTAAATCTCCTTAGGTGATTCCAGTGTGCAGCCGTATTGCCAATCAGTGTTCTATACAATCGTAATTCTTTCCACTTGTTATTTTTTAAATTGTATTATTATTTTTTGAGGCGGAGTCTAGCTCTCTTGTCCAGGATAGAATGCAGTGATGTGATCTCAGCTCACTGCAACCTCTGCCTCCCAGATTCAAGCAATTCTCCTGTCTCAGCCACCTGAGACTACAAGTACACACCACCACACCTGGCTAATTTTTATATTTTCAATAGAGATAGGGTTTTACCATATTGGTCAGGCTGGTCTTGAACTCCTGACCTCAGGTGATCCACCCACCTCGGCTTCCCAAAGTGCTAGGATTACAGGTATGAGCCACCGCACCCAGCCTCCACCTGTTATTTTTTAAAACTAGAAAATAATTATATTTGTTGCTTTCCACAAGGAATAGTCAAGAGGCCAATGAGTACAAGACATTGTATACCCCCTATATTTGCATTTCCTTTCTCTTTGGGGACCCAGCTAGCTCAGGCCTTCACTTCCCTATTAAGGAAGAGGAAAAAGTGATTACGGTGGTACCTAGATAATGCTTAGATTTGTAATGTGTTTTAGAAAAAAAATGAATTTATTAGTATTATCTTCAAATGATTTTTAATATTGTGGCACAACTGGAAAGACTGCTACTGCTTTATTGCTGTTAAGAAAAGAAAGAAACAAAGCTGAATTTTGCAGATTTGTATCTAGGGTGCTATAATTGATCCTAGAGTGGCACTGACAACTTGGAAGTGCCAAGATATGATGCTCTACAAAGGGCTGTGAAGTTACTTGCATAGTGACAGAAAGTGAATGAACTTTTATTGAGCCCTTACTCATGGTTTAGTGGACAGAACATGGGTTTTTATAGACAGGCAGACATGGGTGTAAATCCCAACTCTGTCATTTACTAGCTGTGGTTTTTTTGGTTTTGTTTGTTTTTATTTTTTAAGACAGGATCTTGCTCTGTTGCCCTGGCTGGAGTGCAGTTGTGCCATCTTGGCTCACCACAACTTCCGCTTCCCGGGTTCAAGTGATTCTTGTGCCTCAGCCTCCCAAGTAGCTGAGATTACAGGCCTGTGCCACCATGCCTGGCTAATTTTTGTATTTTTAGTAGCGACGGGGGTTTCACCATGTTGTCCAGGCTGGTCTTGAACTCCTGACATCAGGAGATCTGCCCTCTTGGGCCTCCCAAAGTGCTGGGATTACAGGCGTGAGCCACTGTGCCTGGTTGGCCTTGGGCCTGTAAGTCTCCATTTCCTCATCTGTGAAGCGGGGGCTGATAAGGCTCACCTGGCAGGACTGTATGATTGATGAGATATGTGCAAAGCATCCAGTACAGTATCTGACGCATGGTGATAATTATAATCATGTGGCAGATGCCATGTTATCCACATTTGTTATCTCCCTTTATCTTCACAATACACCCTCAAAAAGATGCTGTTATTTTCATTGATGGAGGTGAGCCCTGAGAGGCTCCACAATTTGCCCCAAGGCACACAGCCTTGAGACGTCCAGTTAGGACTGGTCTTCTGTACCCAAAGCCTGTGAAGGCTGGCTGCCACACCGTGCTTCACAGGCCATCCCGTAGCTGATATATCTATTAGAATAGAGGGAGATCGAGTGTCTGGATAATGGAATCAAATTTAAAAGGCAAACAAATTTTCAGCTATCTTCCAAGCACATGACAATGTTATGAAAAAGGCTATTTGGCTCAGAAAGGGCACTATCACTTACCCCTTTTCCTTTTAAGGTGGAGCTCTACCTGGAGAACACGCATCTAAGAAACTGAAATTGCAAAGCTCCCTCTGGCTTAAGTACTCCTAGCCTTAGCTCTATGCTAAACTAAAAAAAAAAAAACAAAAAAACCCAAAAAAAACAAAAAAGAAAAACCTGGGTGAGCCATTGTCTAATCACATCATATCCCCATTCCCAAGAGAATTAAGCATAAATTTTTTCTGCCACTGGCTTTTATGGTTTCCCATGAGAGACCATAAAAATTCAAATTGTGGTACATTTTGAAGTAATTTAAGAAGAATGAAATATTGTTGAAATAATTTGGGAGCTCACTGCAAGGGAACTTGGGAAATATAGCCAAGCTGGGTTCCTAGGAAGGAAGAGAATGGGTTTTACAGAATAGGCACAAAATCCCTGCCACACAGGCCATCAAGTGGAGGTGTGCAGTGGTCATTTGGAAATATGGCATAGGAGCTTGGGATAGAGTGGAAATAGCATCTAAATTGTTGAGGCCATGGGATCAGATGAACTTGTTAAGAAAATTGGGTAGAGTCTGCAGAGGAAAGGTTGAAAAAGGAACCTTGAGGAATACCAGAAACTAAGGGACAAGCAGAGGAAGAGGAATCGGCAAAGGAGACTGACAAAGAGTAGAATCAGAAAGACAGGGGTGCCCAAAAGCAGGGTAGCATTAAAAGTTGACAAAACTTTGAGGAAAGCCATCCTAGGGCTGCCATGACAAAATACCACAGACCAGTGGGCTTTAAAAACGAAATTTATTTTAACAGATGCAGAGAGGTCCAGTAGGATGAGAACTTAGATGGTGTCATTGACTTTGGCAATTAGAGTATTCATGATCCTAGAGTGTAGTTTCAGTTGGAGTGGTGGAATCAGAAGTGAGATGGTAGAGGCCTGAGAAGGAAATGCAAAGTGATGAAGTGGAGTTATGGAGCAGAGGGCTCACTGACAATGGAAGACTTTTCTGGCATCCCAAGCAACTACTGATCATGACATCTCAATTAGTCAGTAAATCTGTGCTGGGCACCATATTTCTTGAAGTGCCATCTTAACAGTTTTTAGTTGAGTCAGCTATTGCAAATGTCTTTCTTCATCAGGGAGAGTGATAGGCTCACTGTGTGGAGCTCTTAAGTTTGCATGCATTTTCCTTCTCATCCCAGCTCCCACTACTCACAATGCCTTATAGCATCCATTTATATCACATGCCTGTCCCCTGAAAGCATGTAGTTTGTGACTTCTGTTAAGGTATCTCTTGGGGCTCTTTTCCAAGTTACTTCTTATATCTAGGATAAATCAGAGTTTCCCTCTAAAGCAAAACAGAACATTTATTTACTTACTTATTGTTCTTAACATCTTTTATTGTGGTACAATATACATAAACAGAATGTTTATAGACCAGTGGCAGTGGGATGTATGTCTCATGCTAGGGAGGAAGTGGAGAACTATCTACTGGTGGAAACCAAGTTGTGGAAAAGATGATATTTGACAATGATAATAAAAAAGAAACACAAGAGAGAGGATGCTGTTTATATAGAAGCCTGCAACTACAATGACTCTACCCTGGAGATTGATCAAGGAAGCATCCAGTAAAGGAATGTGTTATTAAACCAGCTACCTGCTGAGTAACTGGAACTTAATACAGCTGGGAAAACTCTAGGAGCTTGTACAAAATACCTATCTCAGCATTACCCCACCCAAGCTTGAGGGAGCTCTCAGCAGTCATTGACTGATTGACAGGTGCTGGGATGGGGATAGGAATGAATAAGCATCAACAGCGCCAAAGTCCTAGCAACTCCTGCCATGGGAGTGGTGAGATAAAGACTTCAGGCCACAGAGAGCAGGTGCCACAGTTGGAAGTCAACATGGGTGCAGTAAAGGGGTTGAAGGAAAGGTAGAGCCAGTGTTGTCTGCTGTAGTCCTGTGCTCTTTTGTCCTCTGCCATTCTGATTCCTTTGAATCAAGTTCTACAAGTCTGAGTCCTGTCCCACAAACACGTGTCTCATAAAAATGTGCAGATATTTTTCTAGGGTATTGTATTAGATCGCTAGGGTTGCCATAACAAAATATTGCAGACCAGTGGGCTTATAAAACAAAAATTTATTTTCTCATAGTCCTAGAGGCTAGAAGTCTGAGGCAAGGCTGGTTTCTTCTGAAGCCTCTCTCCTTGGTTTGTAGGTGACCATTTTCTCTTTTGAATTCATAGGGTCTTTCCTCTGTGTGTGCCTGTCCTAATCTCCCAATCTTGTAAGAACACCAGTCATATTGAATTATGGCCCATCTACATGACCTTATTTTACCCTACTTAACCTCCTGAAAGACACTATATAAAAATACAGTCAGTCATATTCTCAGGTATTGGGGGTTAGGATTTCAAATATGAATTTGAATTTGGGGGGGACACAGTTCAGCCCTTTACAGGTATATATTTTAAAATGGGATTGTTTTTCCAAATAATATATACATTTTAAATTTGAATAAGTTGGCTAAATTGACATTGAAGAGTGACAGAATATGCCTCTCCAGAATATGCCATTTTGGCATAAGGGTTATTTTGAGCTAAAAGCACTTTTAAAAAGCGGGTACAAACAAAACTTTTTTTTTTTTTGAGACAAAATCTCACTCTGTCACCCAGGCTGAAGTGCAGTGGCATGACCTTAGCTCACTGCAGCCTTGATCTCCTGGGCTCAAGTGATCCACCTGCCTCAGCCTCCTGAGGAGCTGGGACTGTGGATGCACACCACCATGCCTAGCTAACTTTCTCTTTCTTTCTTTCTTTCTTTCTTTCTTTCTTTCTTTTCCTTTCTTTCTTTCTTTCTTTCTTTCTTTCTTTCTTTTTCTTTTTCTTTCTTTCTTTCTCTCTCTCTCTCTTTCTTTCTCTCTCTCTCTTCCTTCCTTCTTTCCTTCCCTCCCTCCCTTCTTTCTTTCTTTCTTTCTTTCCTTTCTTTCTTTCTTTTCTTTCTTTCTTTCTTTCTTTCTTTCTTTCTTTCTTTCTTTCTCTTTCTTTCCTTCTTTCTTTCTCTCTCTCTCTTTCTCTCTTTCTTTCTTTCTTCTTTCTTTTTGTAGAGATGGGGTCTTGTTGTGTTGCCCAAGCTGATCTAAAATTCCTGGCCTCGAGTGATCCTCCCGCCTCAGCCTCCCAAAGTGCTGGGATTACAGGTATGAGCCAAGTGCTCAGTTCTTCAAGCAGAACTTTCTGACTTCTTTTTTTCCTGAAAGCATATAAAACTCCCATGTAAAAGATGCCTGCTCTGTATCAGGAGGAAAGAAATATCTTTATCAACAGAGACAGAGAAAATTCTCTGTAAACAATCGAATTTTGTTAAAACAACTCTTATCTTTCTTTAGCTTTCCTGTATATTTTAATTACTTTTTCACAATTGCCTCACTTTGTGCAACATAGTAGGAAAGCATTGAGATTTTGCAACTTCCTTGGGCAGTCATTTCTTTATAAAGTCTCTCAAGTCACATAAAACTTAAAATTAAATAAATCTGTATGTTCCTCTCCTGCTAGTCTGTTTTATGCCAATCTAATTCTCAGGCCCTGCTGGGGTTCCTATGAAGGTAGAGGTAAAGCTTTGTCTGCCCTACACCATCCAACATAGTATCACTAATTCCATTTCAACCAGCAGTGTGTGACATTACTTCTTTCCCACACCCTTCCCAACACTGATATTATCACATTTTAAAAACTTTGCTAATCAGATAGGTAAAAAAGTTGCATCTTTTTTTTTTTAAACCCACATATGCCTAATTACTGATGACACTGAGGATCTTTTTATATTTTTATTGGCCATTCAACTTTCCTCCTGCCTGTTCATGTTATTTTCTCTTGGTCATTTGTCTTTTGCTTATGAAATTCTCATTTGTTTAAATGTATATGACTATACTAACTCTGTGATACATGGGCTGTAGATATCTTCTAATAGACTATCATTCATCTTTATGTGGATGTTTATCATACAGAGGTTTTAAATTTCAATGTGGTTACCTGCGCCCTGGATCTGTTCTCTTCTCACTTCCTCAAGGACTTTTTTACTCCATGGATAATGCCCCCACCCTTCCAGCTTCAACCTCACCCTAAGGAATCCTTGCAATTGTTGAGAAATATACTCTACTATGTCACACTTTTTATGACTTCTCCTTAACCTGTCCCTTTCTCCAATTGCTGGCCTCTTTTTGCTTTGTTTCATAGCAACATTTCTCAAAAGACAGTTTGTTTTTTTTCATTCTCTCTACTTCCTCACCACCCCTCCAGTCATCAACCTCTGTAGTCTGGCTCTGTGACCACCTCTCTGCTGGAATTGTTCTTGTTAAGATCACCAGTCACCTTCATGGTGCTAGCTGGAGTCACATCTCTGTTCTCACGTGATTTCACCTTTTGGCAGCATTCACCATGACTGACCATTTCTCCCTTCATGAAACCTTTTTTTAAATGTTGGCTTCAGTAAATGAGCTCCCTGTTTTCTTCCTAACTGCCTCAGCACTTCTCAGTACCCTTTACTGACTCTTCCTCCACCACCAAGTCTCTGAATGTTGGAGTGTCTCTCGGCACAGCCCTGGACTTCCCTCACTAGCTTCTCATCAGGTGAACTAACTCCTGTGCCATTAAATATCTTGCATGTGTTGATGACCCCCAAATGCACAACTCCTCCCTTGACCAATTCCTTGAACTTTAGACTCGTACATCCAGTTCCCTGCTGGACACCTCCCTTTGGTTATTTCATACTTAATTGGTCTAAAATGGTTCTTTTTGATTTTCACTGCCTCCCCAAAAAAACTTTTCCCGCCCTGTTTTCCCCTATCTTGCCAAGAACCCTGTTGCTCAAATCAAAAAACTTAGGAATCACCCTGATTTCTCCCTTGACTTCACTTTCTACACCCAGTCCATCAGCAAGTCCTAATGTTTCTATTTCCAAAATGTTCTCAGCATCCATCTATTTTCATCCATCTTTGCAACCATTACCCTATTCCTTGCACTGACATCTCTTCCCAGGGTTATAGCTGTAGCCTCCTAAACGGTCTCCTGCTTCCATTCCTGCTTCTGTCCAGCTCATTCTCCTGTTAACATTCTTTTCAGCATTTATCCCCATCTTAAGTTACTGTAATAACTTATTTCTTTACATTGTTATTGTCTGTTTCCTCTACTATTTTGCCATCTCCATGAGGGTAGGGACCATATCTGTGGTATCTCTCACCACATCCCAACTTCTGGCACATTGAAGAGTCTCAGTAAATACATTTGGATTAAATAAATGAGTTAAGTGAATGCATGATTTTAAATATTAGGTAATATTCATAATTTGCTCAGAAAATTCTCCTGAGATTAGCCACTTCCCAGACTGGTGAAACAGAAGAATATGACCTTGTGTATCTTAATGACTCCTGAAAAGAGTGTAAAGACAACATGCTTGGGAACATAAAGTGGAGCAGGAGTTACAAGCTCAAACGTCTCTAGGTTCTGGCAGGTAACAGAAATGGGGAGGTTACCGTGTGTAAGCCACAATAAGTGGTAGGGACCATCACAATCTGAGACCCCCCAGCTATAGCCAATGCAGACTCATCAACTCCAGCCAGATGTGGCCAAGCAGCCAAGGGCCCAAGGGTGAGCGATCTTCCAATTTTTCGAAAGATGGAAGTATATGCATACAAATTATAATAGTTTTGTTCAATTTCTCAGACTTGAAAAGAAAAGGAATTAGTTTTGGCTGTGAGTAATCATTTGAAACAGCGACTTCCCCACAAAAAGAGGTTTGAGGTATGTAGTCAAAGACTCATGAAGCTCAAAGGAATTAGGGACTCATGCTCCTTCTAACTTGTTGCTCATCTTGGCATGGTTTTCATTCTTGAAGTTACTTTATGGCCCAGTGGACTGAGGTAGCTCCAGCCATTACCTCCTCATTCTGTACACCAGGAAGCAAAAGGGGAAAGAGCGAGCCTGACTTCCTGGAAACTTCTATGCCTCATTTTTATTTCATTTCATTGTCTAGAACTTAATTGTGCAGCAACTTCTAGCTGCAAGGGAGGCTGGAAAGTGTAATGTTTGTTCTAAGTGGACATGTGCTAAACTAAGGAAGAAGGGAAGGATGGATACTGGAGTTCTAAAGTAGGAGTCTCTGCCAGAGCTGGTTATTTATGTGAAATTCCTAAATTTTGACACCATGACAGCTAAAAACAGCAGCTCTGTTACCTGATTTCAGCAGAGGAGCTGCCAGTATCGTAAACCCTGCTTAGAGCAGCAAATGTGAATGGGAGGCATTTCAGTGTCACATGGGGCAGCCTGCAAGTCTGGCTGGTGAGGATCAAAAACAGATGCAGGTTAGCAGGACTCAGACAGGCAGTGCAAACGGGAGTGTGTTCAGGTACCCTGGGAGGTGGGGGTGGGTTGTGGAAAGCACTGTGAAGGTGGGCCATGAATAAAGTCTGAGGGGCTACTGTCTGTTACCTGTACATCCAAGCTGTGCTCAGGGCGTTGGCAGCAGCATGGGCAGTCCCTGGCTTCCCTTACCTTTAGGTCTAAGCACTTATTCCAAGGAGTGCAATTTCTATGTTCTCTGAACTATAAAGTCCCTCTCAGTATCCTGACCTCTCACACCAGGTCAAGGTCACCCTCTCTGGAGGGATAAGTGAGCCTGGACCAGACCCAAACTCCCTGAGAACTCACTGGCGCTTTCCAGTCACTGCCTTCACTACCAGCCCTCTTCAATTCTCTCTCTCTAGCCCCCTCCAATCACCCAAATTGTCCTCTTAGACTTGGGCTCAGCCCAGCCCAAGGCTCCATGACAATTCCCCTCTAAATGGCCTCATCTCCCGGTTACACCAGACCTTCTAGACATGGTGGCACCATGTGGTGGTAGGAAAAGAACTGAATTTGCAGACAGTCTTCCCCCACTTGAATCTCTACACCAAAACTTACTAGTTGACTAGACTATAAATATTTCTATAAGTGTAAATTGGTGCTAATAGCATTCTCCTTACCTACTTCACAAGGCTTTTTGGAGGATTCACAGGGATCACTTATGTAAAAGGTCTTCGTTTAAAAAAAAAAAAAAAAGTCTAAATAGCTCTGCATACAAATTTAAGGTTCCAGTAAAGATTCTCTGTAACTGCCCAAATATGTTTAAAATTAATGACTTTATTGACACAAACTTTGCCATGAAAAGTGTTATCCTAAAAGGATAGTAAGGATTAGTTTCTGTCTCATACACACATGAAAAAGTAGCCAGATGCATTTTTAGTCACATGGTTTAACTTCTGGTTGCTGTCTCCATGAAATCCAGATTGTTCTGGGGAGGGCCAGATCATATGCCCTGCATTTCCTTCTCCCCTGGAAGTGAGAAAGTGTTTCTATATAAAACAGAGACACTTTCTTACGGTGATAAATTCCAAACAACATGCAGCAGTGAACTGATGCAGAAACAAAGCTGTAAAGAGAAGCCACAAAGCACATCCCCAGGGAGAAAGAGCCCTTGAACTTGCAGGATCACTGCCAACCTTTGGCAGCTGGGGGCTCCTGCTGAGTAATGTCAGTGGGGACATATGAGTCACAGGTTTTGCTTTTATTTTATTATTATTAAGACAATTTTTTTAGAACATAAAGTTCCTAAAAGCCCTTTCTCAAAGAATCACAAAATGATAAAGGTTTAGAAAAACTATAGTTTTGTGTATGGTAAAGTCTTGTACAGTGATTAGAACACCTAGTTTAAGACACAAACCTACCCTGAATATAAAAGATTCCATTGCTGAGTGATTTGCAACACACACTATACCTTAAGGGTCTAATTCAGTCTCCTAGTTATGAAGTCACTGTTAGATTCAGGATAGACAGTAATGACTAACCAGACTCCAAATCCCTCAACATCTGCATAGTACCTGGCACAGGATGGACATTTAATGTTTATTGAATAAATATGCAATCTGCCAATGGAAGGAAGGAAGGAAAAATGACACTACCCACTTGTGTTTGAAGAATAACAGAGTTAGCAGATAAGGAGGTTGTGTATCTGACTTTTGACCTGCATGTCAGTTCTCCGGACTATGTTATATAAACATAACATCATTAGGCTGCCTATTTCTGCTAAACATGGAATTTATTGGTATAGTTTGGTACAACTTTAGTCCTATCTTTCCCAATCCCAGGCATGTTAACAATCCTTGAAAAATCCTGCTACATTAGTTTGGAGGAAAATACATCCAGATGAACGTTTCAAGACATACTAGAAAATTATTCCTATCAAAACATCCTTTTTCTGTGTCAGCTACCTCATTTCTAATGCAGTGCACATCAATCTAATGTCAGCGTGAATACACATCAACCAGGTGCTGGCTTTCTAAAGTGATTCCTTTGTAGATGCCAAAATGACAGTCCTGGGGTGGTGAACAGAGAGACCAAGGTGAAGCCATGCATGCTGCCACATGTCTCTGGATCATCTCCTTCTCCTACGCAGTGTTCAATCTTTGATTAACAATTGCAAATGACCCCAATAGAGAGGGAAGACAGTTAAGAAGACAAGCAAAGGGAACTGGAAAGCTATGTAAAATTGCAATGTCTGGCTGAGCCCTGAGGGGTATCCTTATTTGGATGCATTGGCCACAAGCATGGTGACATTAAGGACTGGAGGCCAACGTGGACATCAGAATAGGAGGACTTTCCAGGCAGATGAGGAGCAGGTATGACTGCTTCACAGACACCTCCCAAAGACATGCTATGGGCAGTGGGTTGATCCATGGGAAACTGGATCTGATCTGTCTCATACGAAGCTAAGGAAACAAGGATAACAAGGAGTTTTTCTCTACCTTGATTTTTTCAATATGTGGGTTTAGAGTTGGATGGAAGCCAGCTTTTAAGTGACCCTGGTAAGATTTGTAATGATAATATTTAAAATGAAAGAAGGAAAGAATAAGCTTGCCTGAAACAGAACACACTATAATGGGCAGGAGAGTTTAGTACTAAGGTGTGACTCTTTCACCCAGGAAATGCATTCCTACTTTTCTGTTTCATAAACTGACCTGTAGTTTTAACTCACTACTTTTACACCAGACCCTATTATAGGAGTTGCAAAGAGACAAACTGAACTGCACATTTGCAGTTTATTAACATATGTAAGCACTATGCCAATACATTTACATGATAAGTAGAAGGCTCAGAAGGGTCCCAACAAATCAGGCAGCAGTTTGCTGCCAGGTAAGACAGTCTTGCCAGGGACTCAGTAGCATTCAGGTCCAGCAAGGGGCAGCCACTTCTTCAAGGTTCTTTGATGGTATCCAGTGCCTTGAAGGACACAGAAGAAGTCCATCTACCCTTCTGCTTGGACTCTCTGCTAGTTGACACAGTTCTTTGTGATTCTTCGACTTCTGTCCATCTGTTGGATGCTGTCTGTTACATTAATGGTGACTTCTTTTGCAGACATTCTCTTAGCATCTCTTTTAGCCTGTTAAGTTGAAAACAGTGAATTGAGTTACTAGGAAATGTAAACCAAAGAAAATGACTGAGGCAAGTCTCAATCAATTTAGTGGTTTATTTTGCCCCAGTTGAGAGTGTGCCTGGGAAAAAGGAACACAAATCACAGGAACATTTGTGATCTGTGAGAAAACTCCCAAAGAGGGTTTGAGGACTTCAATATTTAAGGGGGAAAGAGTCGGCAGTAGGGGAAAGAGGAAAGGAAAAGGGAGGGTAGAGAAAAGGGGAAAACAGTTACATTCTTTTGAAGCTTTGATGAGCATTCACTGAATCTACATTTTATATGTGAGAGGAAGGGATAGAGAAACAGTCAAATATGCATTCGTCTCATGCTCAATGAACTTGCATTTTTACATAAGATAAAAGAAACATAGAATAGTTAATGAGTAAAATGTACATTTGTCTCAAGTGAGCAGAAGGATGACTCCTAGTCCTGTCTTTGTCCCACACCTGTGAAGATAGGCTGTTAATTTACATGGGGTGAAATCCAACAGAAATCTGTTTTAGGGTAAAGACCTTAGGGCCCACAAGGAATTTCTTTGTGAGAAATTGTGAGGGAGTCCCCTAGAAAGGTATGTGGCCTTCTGTCTTTGCAGTTATCTATTTAGGAACAAAATGGAAGGCAGTTTTGGGTGACTTAACTCCTAAGCTTAACTTTTCCCTTTGGCATAGTGAGTTTGGAGTCCTGAGATTTTTATTTTCCTTTCACAGAAATATGTGAAGGTCCTCACAATTTGCATTAATCTCTTGAGATTATCACAAATACACACACACACTCACACACACACAGAGTGAGGAAGGATGACCCACGAGAACGCATGCACATATGCTTCCTATCAGAGGTTTCTTTGTTGAATCTTTAATACCAACACAGCACAGAGCCTGGAATGTTCATTAAAACATTGTTGAGTGGCCGGGCGCGGTGGCTCACGCCTGTAATCTCAGCACTTCAGGAGGCTGAGGCAGGTGGATCACGAGGTCAGGAGATCGAGACCATCCTGGCTAATACAGTGAAACCCTGTCTCTGCTAAAAATACAAAAATTAGCTGGGCGTGGTGGCGGGTGCCTGTAGTCCCAGCTACTTGGGAGGCTGAGGCAGAAGAATTACGTGAACCCGGAAGGTGGAGCTTGCAGTGAGCCGAGATCGCACCACTGCACTCCAGCCTGGACAACAGAGTGAGACTCTGTCTCAAAAAAAAAAAAAAAAAAAAAAAGAACCATTGCTGAGTGAATGAGTGAATGAGCTACGGTCCATCAAAGGGTAATGTGAAAGTTTTCATAGTTGGCTTTAGTAGAGTGGTTAAGAGTTTGAGCTTTGGAGTCAGAGAGACTTTGGTTCAAATACTGGCTATATGATTTCACTATGGGCAAGTTTTTTCTAACCTCTCTAACCCTTATCTATAAAATTGGAAATAATAATATTATCTCTCTCATAAGATTTTTGTATGGATTAAATAAGGTAATGCATGTAAGGTACTTAGTACAATGCCTGTCACTAAATGAAAATGGGAAAAAAATAACCTTAAAAAGTAGGATAGACTATCCACTTCTAACTAAGGATAAACCAGTGACAAAAGTTCTGAATTAATATTAAACATTAAAGCATTAATTAAATTGTAGGTTCTTTAAGTATGTGTGTCCAGTCCCTGACTTTCCATCCCCCGCAATGAGAAAACAACTTTGGTGAGGGGCAGTCTTGTGCCTATTCTTGTGATTGTGTGCTGGGGGTGAATACGAGTGAGCCTGTGAGTTGCCTCCACTAGTGGATGGACACAGTTATTTGCTGCCCAGCCCCATTCCAGAAAGGACCTGCTGCCTCGCTGCAGGGAGAACAGTCAGCGAGTAGCCTCCAGTTGTCCCTTGAGGGGACAGCATCAGCTGCAGAGAGCCACCTCACTCAAGTTCATGCCCTTCCCAAGATGGCCCAATATGCAGGTAAATGGAAGGGCATAAAGGTGTGACCATTTGGGCCCTAAACAGGTCAGCTCCCACAAGCCATTTAGCTGCACCGGGCAGGGGTGGCTGGACTTCTCCCTTAACTCACTCCTGCTTCCATCGCCCCTTTCCACAGGTGTTGGCCTCAAGGGCACTTCCTAACATCCTGTGTGATGACATCTGGGTCTGCCTCCTGGGAACATAGTCTGCCTCAGATCCTGTGGGAACACCCTTCCAGGCATGAGCATCTCCTTGTGCTGGGTGTTGAGAGACGCGCATTTTTCATACAACATGGCCCCTGAACACAAGCAAACTACTTCCTCTGTAGTGCATCCAAATAAATGGTGAACTATTGCACTGATGGGGAAAAATCTATTGTTCTGTTGTATTTATTAACAAATGATATGTATGTTTCTAACATGTCACATAAATCCTGTGTCCTTGTGTAGCTGATGGCGACATCCCTCTCCAGATTCCCTTTACTCTGCCAGAGCATCCCTCCCAGCTGCTGTGACTGTTGGCTGCTAACTGCTCACAGCACACTCTTCTTTTGAGAACTGCCCACATCCAATTGGAGCCACCTCCTCCAGGAATGCCAAACAGGCCCATGTCCTGGAGAGGCCCATATCCCATGCCTGATTGTTAGGATACAAAAGGCTGCCCTTTTTGTCTTTTGGGGGTACAAATCCATGGTGCTTTGTGTGCCCCACGGCTCCTTGTAGTCAGGCTGAGGCTAGACTATAGCTGTTCAGCTGACTGAACTCACACATTTGCTGAATCTGATCCTCTGCCCTGCCCTGCTTCCTCTACTACCATGCAGGTTTCACCTGAGAGTACTTTTTCAATTACTTGCATCCTTTCAATTACTTGCATCCTTATCTCAGGTTCTGCTTCTAGGGAACCTAACCAAAGACAACACTTTATGGGTGATTTGAGAAACATTTAAGGATAATTTTGACTCTACATAATTTTAGTCTTATCTATTGATTTCATGAGATAGGATGTCACTGCTTTCCTCTGTGTGTTCCTAGTGCCTAGCACAGTTCTGAGACATCACAAGCTCTCAGTTTAACTTTGTTCGAATAAATGAATGAATGAATGAATGAATGCACTACACTTGTCAGTGTACCCTTGCTTTAACAACCAGTAGGCAATACTGTTTAGGGCTCAGTCTTACACTCAGGTTTTCTGAGCCTGAACTGGCACCAGGGCTAGCAAAGACTTTTATGGGCTTATTTTTCCCCAAAAGCAGAGAACTGATAAAATCACACAACCTTGAAACTAAGCATTTCTTGTTGTCTGTAACTCCTCCTGTCCTTTAAAGCATTCTTTCTAAGAGTAGTGAGGACTAAGCTCTGATTTTTAAAAATCTTGCCCAAATTCCTAAGGGGTCTGGAGAGTCATGCCCTACAAACCATAAATTCTCGTCAGATGGGTTTTATTTAACCCTGTATATCGTGACTTACTTTTCAATCTGACTCTGGCATAACAAGGAAGAAAATAAAAATATTTTACCCCAAAATGTTTTTCTGTCATATTTTGAAATGGTCCTGCAAAGCCATCCCTTGGGGGAAAACTCCACATTCTGTAGAGAATCCCCTTTCCCCTTCCTTTTGTCTTCCTTCCTTCCTTTCCAGATCCAGGCGATAATCAACTAAGTGCTAGGTGCCCTTTTAGGTAGGATAAGAAACATTTTACAACCTGCTCTCCCTGAAGTCTGCTATCTGAGAGCTTCCTCTGCACAACAAAACTTGGTCTCCACAATCCTTTATCTTAACCTGAACATTTCCTTTCTATTGATCCTAGATCTTCAGATAAACGCAACCAATTGTCTACCAGAAAATGTTTAAATTTATCTATAGCCTGGAAGCCCCCGCCCCCTGTCCGCCCACTCTGCTTTAAGTTGTCCTGCCTTTCTGAACCAAACGAATGTATTTCTTAAATGTATTTGATTGATGTCTCATGCCTCCCTAAAATATACAAAACCAAGCTGTGCCCTGCCCACCTTGGGCACATGTTCTTGGGACCTCCAGAGGGTTGTGTCGTGGGCCATGGTCACTCATATTTGGCTCAGAATAAATCTCTTCAAATGTTTTACAGAGTTTGACTGTTTTCATCTACAGTAGTTATTTCATTTTCCGAGGTCACATTGCACTATCCCATGCCTGCTAAACACACACACACACACACACGCACACAGATGCACACGCACGTATGCACACACACACAAAGCGTTGTGAAGGAAAAGAAAACAGTGATTCTGTTTCCTAAAGAAAACCGTGATGATTATGAGACCAGTTCCATCTGACTTCCATTTCTGGTGTCGCTACACAGCTTTGAGGACTGGGGCATGGAATACAATGCAGGGGTTTCTTTAAAGTGAGCCAAATTGACAGTAGTATTCCCTTCAAATTGGTGGGAGGTAAGAGGGCTTTCCAGAATGGAAATGGAAATGTTCCAAACTGCAGAAATGCTTTTCTTTAGAAAAGACTGTTGGTAAGATTTCACAAAAGTTTATTAAAGGTGATACACAGATAATACAAAGCTCTCTATTTCAGTCTGTACTTCTAAGCTTAAAAATCTAAGCAAAAATCCAGTAGTTGGATTTCCAAGCCTATTTAGGAGGCTACAAAGTAGTCATTCCTGTAACAGCCACAGATATATGTAATTGTAACCCAATTACAATAGGGCCATTTCTTAAATCTGTATATCATAAGCCTGCACAATGGAAATGTTCAGAGCACAAGTTTTGGGGCCAGATAGACCTGGGCATGGAGCAAGCCTTTGCTACCAGTTAGTTGCAACAAGACATGTTGCTTTGGCATTTGAGTTTCAGTTCTATTATCTGAAAAATGAAGGAAATAATGCCTGCTTTTTACTTTTCTTTGAGAGAATTAAGTATGTCACATAACATTGAGAGGGTTACCAACTTCTCCTAGTTTATTCTGGTTTATCCAGGGCTGATAATTTTTTTTTTTTTTTTTTTTTTTTTTTTTTGAGAGAGAGTTTCACTCTGTTGCTAGGCTGGAGTGCAGTGGCACAATGTTGGCTCACTGCATCCTCCGCCTCCCGGGTTCAAGAGATTCTCCTGCCTCAGCCTCCTGAGTAGCTGGGACTACAGGTGTGAGCCATGCCCAGCTAATTTTTGTATTTTTAGTAGAGATGGGGTCTCACAATGTTGGCCAGGATGGTCTTGATCTCCTGACCTTGTGATCTGCCCGCCTCAGCCTCCCAAAGTGCTGGGATTATAGGCGTGAGCCACCGCCATGCCCGGCCTGCCAAAAAGTTTTAAAACTAAATATCCTGCATCACAGAAACCTACTCAGGCCCCAGCAAACCAGGATGGTTAGTCACATCAATTATAGCTATTAACATTAATTTTATTTGTAAAAAGATGATGTCAGTCAAACAGCAAATTAAAATATAAAGCCCTATTATACTGAAACGAGGACTACTGCTACTACTACTTCTAAATGGCAACAACAATAACTCTAAAAGTTGTGCTTCCGGATAAAGGACAAACTGGAGTTCTGTAACTCCGATGATACAGGACTCAAAAGGTTCCAAGCCATAAACAAATCCACTTTCAAATAATGACACTGCATTTAAGTTAGCAAATTAAACAATTAGAATAACAATGCATTTTCTCAGAAACGTTTTATGAAAGAGAAGCTTTTGAATCTGACGTATCGACAGAAAAGTACCCAACCAAAAGCAGCCATGAGGATGTTCAAGAGGTTGGTAGTCGTTGCAATTGAGGACTAAACTCTGATTTGTTTTATCTTGCCCAAATTCCTATCTAAGGGGCCTGGGGAGTCATGACCTACAAACCATAAATTCTCATCAGATAGGTTTTGTTCGACCCTGTATATTATGTCTACTTTCCAGTCTGACTCTGGCATAACAAGGAAGAAAATCAAAATGTTTTACCCCAAAATATATTTCCTTGCCATATCTTGAAATCGCCCTACAGAGTCTCTTGTGGGAAAAATCCACATTCTATAGAGAATCCTTTTTCCCCTTTGTTTTCCTTCCTTCCTTCCCAGATCCAGGAGGTAATCATCTAAGAGCCAGCCACCGCTTTAAGTCTGTAAAAAAGTTACAACCTGCTCTCTCTAAAGTCTGCCATCTAAGAGCTTCCTCAACACAATAAAACTTGGTCTCCACAATCCTTTTTCTTAACCTAAACATTCCTTTCTATGGATCCCAGGTCTTTAGACAAACTCAACCAATTGTCGACCAGAAAATGTTTAAATTTACCTATAGCCTGGAAGCCCCCACCCCCCGCCTGCCCACTCTGATTTGAGTTGTCCCGCCTTTTTACACCAAACCAATGTATTTCTTAAACATATTTGACTGATGTCTCATGCCTCCCTAAAATATATAAAACCAAGCTGTGCCCCAACCACCCTGTGCACATATTCTCAGGATCTCCTGAGGGCTGTGTCGTGGGCCATGGTCACTCATATTTGGTTCAGAATAAATCTCTTCAAATATTTTACAGAGTTTGACTCTTTTCATCAACACGATCTAGTTACAACTCAAAAACCTTAGATTTCAAGTCCAAACAAGAGAGAAAGAAGATGAGAAAAAGAACTATCATGCCAGATATTTTATCTAGAAGTTTGGAGAAGTGAGTTGTTTTGCCCTCTGCTGAGAAGAGCAACATAAATACAAGAAACAATCACACCATTTTGCCCCTCAGTGCCTGTGATGCTTTATACAACATATTTTTCCCTCTGATGTAGTTTTCAGCCAGCCAAACCTTTTTATTTAACATCACGCCCCCGCCCCTTTTTAATGACAAGAAAAGAAAATGTGTTTCTATTGCAATTACTGGCTTAAAAAAAAAGTATGGGCCCCAATTTCATAATGAGAGGAGCCTAATTGGCACCTTTTTCTCGTGCAGCCGCGCCAATCCTTCCTCTACTTCTAACATTCTTGTTTTGTGAGTTTTATCACCATTGACTCTTGTTAATGGGCCACCTCTGTTTTCTCACCCAGTTTTACAGCTTTTCAACTCTTTGCTTACCTCATTTTAAGTTCTGCAGCTTTCGTACCCATGAATCATAGATTTTAGTCTTCTTGATACTGCCTCTTTAATTAAAAGCAGTCTGCCATTTCTCAAGGGTGACCAGATTGGCCGTGATGACCTCTTGCCAGTCTCTGACCCAGACGGACTTGTTTATCTTGGGGTTCAGATGTCAATAATTAGCCTGTTTCCTGTGGAGGTTGGGACAGCTTGGCTGCTCCTGGAGACCTGGATTCAAGACTGCAGCTACCTTTGTTCAGCCTTTTTTCACTTTCCCCACAGATGGAAATAGAGATGTTCTCAGCTTTGCTTGAACTCCACAAATATATCTGTACCTAATACAGGATTATACAAACCTTTTCATAGTTCTTCACAGACAACAAAGAAAAGCATGGCTTCTGAGATTATGATGTGTGAGACACCAATTTTTCTGCATAAGTAGTATTTTTAATTATAAAAGGAAGACATAATTATGGCAAAAAGAAATTCAACGAGTAAAGAAGGGCTTCTAGTGCTTTCCCTAGAGATAATTATGACTAATAATTTCTTACGGAATGTTGCAGGGATTTTCTAGGCATATACAAGCATAGGGCTCTATTATTCTCTCTCCCTATATTCTTTACTTCCTTCCTGGCCTTTAACCACAGTTTAAATTATGCATTTTTTTAAACTTATTTTTTACTTTCTTCTCATATTGTAAACTTCAAGACAGGAGGAACCTAGTCTATTTTGTTTATTATAGTATTGCCAGACTCTAATTTAGTGCCTGTCGCATAATAGACACCCAATAAATAACTTGACCATGAACACATGTGTGAAGATAAATCTTCAGAAAGGAAAGAAAAGGAAAATCCCTGGGAACAGAAACTGTGTGCATTGCCCTGCCTCAGTGTCCCAGAACTTTGCTACAAGATTTCAATTACATCCATGATTAATCATTCCTTGCACCATTCCTGAGAGACAGGTGGGAATGTTACTGTATTCACTTTCCCAATGAGGCAGCTGAAACCAGTCAGGCAAATGCACTTAACTCAAGGCCAATGTCAATATTGGTGATGAGTCAAAAAAGATGGTGACCCCAGGTTTCATATCCCACCTCTCACAACTCTGCCAAGGCTCACTCTAAATCCTCCACCACTAAGTTTCAGGTAATGGGAAGGAAGAACATGGGGCTTAGATGGAGACAGATCTGGGTTTGAATTTGAACACAGTCAAATCATGACTCCTTGGGCCATGTTGACCAGATACCTAGTTTCTGAGTCTCTGTTTTCCCAGGTAGGAAATGATGCTGCTTACCTTTTAGAGCTGTAAGGGTTAAAAATGATGTCATAGTGTGTCTGGCACGTTGCAGGCACTTCGAAATATTAGTTTTATCCTCTCTTCCTTCCCAAAAGATTAAGGACTAGAGTTTGACAGCTGCAACTCCAGATGTTTGACTTCTTTTCAGACAGGTCTCATGAAAGGAAGGTACACAATAACACACCCTAGTTGTTCTCAAATTCTGTGAATTTATTTGCTGCTGCTTTGTGAATTTGTGCGGCATTAATGCAAGGTCAGTCGGGGGATATTCGATCTTAGCAACTCCACCAAGGGCCAGCTGCTAGCCTTGGAAGGCAGGGGCCAGACCATGCTGCAGGTAAAACTCTCAAGAATCCTCCAAGCCTGGAGCACATTCTATGCAGACCACAGCCCCCTTCCCCATCTACACTTAGACTTACTCACCCTGGGAGTTTGTATCAAGTGCCAAAAGGAGTTGTTGCTTTTCAACTTGAACCTCAGATAGATGAACAGACATTAGGAAGGCAGCAGAACCTGCTTTAGAAAAGCAACTGGGCACCCACAGAACAGTCATCACAGGATGGTGGTGCAGAGCCGGGATGGGTGGGGTCAAAGCTATGGGAACCTTTTCTAATCTGAGTGATGACTAGGCTGTCTCATTTAATCAACACGTAGGTAGCAAGTACCGGTTAGGTTCATAACCCTGAAGTAGGCTCAGGAGTCAAGGGAAGAATATAAAGAAAAATAAGGCAGTCTCTGCCCTGAGAGCCTTCTAGTTGAACTGGTTTGACTGCAGACCCTTAGACGAACACGGAGTCTTGCAAATCTCTACAAGAGGTAGCAGCCAGTAGGTAGGTGCACATCTCTGTATTGCTAAATTCCTTCCTTTTTCCCCAGGCTTGCATTAGAGAGGACACCAAAGTGCCCTTCTAATAGCTTTCCCTCCCTTTGGTTTTCCCACAGGTTTCTGTTATTCTCTCCCTCCTTATAAGGTCCTGTTTTTGTTTTTCTAGGAGAGACTCATATTTACTTTCCAAACTCTTCCTTGGTATGTCTCATATAAGTGTTATCCAGGAGAAATCCTGGGCTGGTCCTAATCTCCTTTCTTGATCAGGTCTCCTAGCTCTGTGGACCTTCACCTGTCTCTCCTAGACTGGCCAGGCCTTGCCAATGATGTTGACCAGACACTGGGGGAGGGGGCAGGAGGAGGAGGAGGAGAAAACTCCTTAGCTGAGAATCAGTCCCCCTGCTAATTCCTTTAGCACGGTCCAGTCACTTTGCCAATAATAATAAAGCAACTTGAAAATATGTAGCTTCTGAAGACAGGAGGGTTCCCTGGAAGGCCAGCCACATGTCAGAGCCTTTTCCACTTGAGCTATGGTCACATATACATTTCTACTGTAGCTGAATACTTGAGGAGGTATTTTAAGCGCGGTGGGCGGGATAGGGGGAGGTGGGGAACAAGAGTCCTAAGCCCAAGGAAATGGCACATTCAGGTTAGAGAGTAAATGTTTGGAGGCAGCTCAAAGTTCCTGAACAACTAATTAGCGGGAGAAGACAAGCAACTATAGCACTGCCTCTCATGTTGTTTGTTGAGCTCAGGTAGGGAGCTGGATGAAGGAGACCAAGCCAATGATTTATCAGACACTGTGGAGTCAGTAAGTCTCCAAATGACTGGGGAAATCAAGGTGCAACAGAGAAAGAGAAAGAGCTCCCCACCGAGACGGTCAGTTCCAATTTGTGAAAGATCATTTTTGCCACAATCTTCTTGCCAGTTAACACCTATTAACACCAGGCATAAGGCGGCGGGGGGACTGGAGGGAATTGACAAAAAGGAGGATATGGTTTGTTTGATGGGACAGGAAGTGGAGAAGGGCTCCAAACACAAGGTGCAGTTGCTGACAGCCATGAGCAGCATTAGTTGCCCCATCACCCTTCGGAAAGCAGCTTAAACGTGAGGTGTCATCTGCGTTAAATAGAGTAGCTGCTACCCCTGACTAGTGACCTTCTACTTCCTTCATAGCACCATTCAGAGTCTATAAATGCTTTATTTATTCTATATTATTTGGCTCCCAACCCACCTCCATTAAAACTAGCAGCTGCTTCAGAGCAAAAGCCGTGTCTGTCTTTTCTACCCTTGGATCCTTGGCACTAGAAGAGTGCCTGGCACCTAGACAGCACTCAGTGAACATTTGATGAATGAATCCTAAGAGTAGTTATAGGAAGTGATGAAAAATGTTCCAGGCCTAGCAAGGATTGCCTTTCACATACAAATTTGTTTTGTAAATCTGAATGGCAGCACTGCAGTAGGCCTGTGGATGAGGACGCATGCTTCATGAAAGGGGTCTTCTGGAGAAGGAGAGCTTTAAAAAAAAATGCCAAAGAACCACCAACCAGGTGGCCTGATGGCACCTAAGGGGAGCGCTGTGATATGCTAATAGCTCACATAGGGGTGTGATGGAAGACTGGAAGGGGCAAGTGGATACTGACTGAACCAGATACTGAAAATGCACAAAGCTTTGGCCCAGAGTCTAAGAGACACACTAGGAAAAAACAGTATATCAAAGGCCCAGGAGGGAATAGGAAGAAAAGTATTTTCTCTGGGCAAATAGTAGGCAGTTGAGAGCCTGCCTGAGTGTTGGTATGAGATAGCACTGCTGACAGAAGCATCAATCACAGGTAAATTTAGCTTCCAAACTAACATCTTAGACAGAAAACCTTTGCCTTGGCCTTTGAGGGACTCAGAATGGCCAGTGACTGGTGAGGTCTCAGGATATGAAGACCACTGATTATCTTTTAAATGTAAACCCTTAAAACTGAAGTTATCAGCTCCCTGATCTTATTTTGAAAATAGTTACAATACAGCCACGTTCACTTAATTATGAAAACAAAAGCTGCATCAGGCCGCTCCATGATTAAGCGCATCGGCCCGTCCAGGGGCGCTTGCTGGCGCTAGCAGGTGCGGTGTGGTCATCAATTCTCCAGACAGTTTCCACTGCTGTTGAAGCCCTATGGGGGCTGACTCTGCCTGCCCCATTTTAAAGCCCCAAGAGCTCCCAAAATGTGTATGTGTGTATGTGCATTGCATAAAGGGCCTGTGTGTGTGTGTATGGCTCAGGTGTGTGTATGTGTGTGCATGTGTGTGTATGTGCATGTATGCTACTCAGGTATAAGGCCTGTGTGTATGTGTATAAGCGTGTATAAGGCCTGGTGGCATGTGGTGTGGCATTCAACCAGGGTGGCAGCATTGCGGAAAATATCGCAGGTGGTGGAATAAAGACCAGTGAGCCAGGCAGACATTGTCCAGCATCGGCAGATGCTGCGACAGTGCCAGCAGGTGGCATTGACGACCGACAGGCAGGCAAGATCCCAGGTTGCAGACAGGTGGCGACCGTGGCAGACAGGCCAGGATTGAAGATCCGCAGCCAACTGACGAGCTGATCCGGCGACCGCATTGGCGGCGCATCCGGCATTCAGGGCGTGGTGATGGCGATCATCCATTTGACTTTCAGCGTGATGCGCATCGCAGGAGCAGATTGCAGGCGACGATTGCGGCAGCACGAGACGCATTGCATCGTGACCGGTACGCGAGCAGGCAACGGATTGCGGTATCGGTGGCGGATACTGCGCATCGTGGTGGCAGGATGGCAGACTGAGGCAAAGACGGCACGTCCGGCATGTGCCGTGCGGCAGGTGAGTGGGCAAGGTGTGTGATAAAGCGTTGCGCACGCATTACGTGGCCAGCAGGTGATGACACAGGCTGCCAGGCATGTGCACGCATTACGTGCAATGTGGTGGTAAAGGGCAGGCACGTGCAGGCATGCAGGTGGCAGCAGGCGTACGTGGTATCGTGGCATGCATGTGCATTGCAGGCGCAGGTATTAAGCGGTATTGCAGGTGGGGGGATCGGGGATCCACCTCCTGAATATCCGATAACCAATCCCGATCCGTAAACTGGATATCAACGCATCTTGAGCGCCATCAGGAGGACTGACACGATAACCAGCAATGAAGAATCCATTCATTAATCCAGATCCACCGAACACGAATAAATATTTGCTACTGGCTGGGTGCAGTGGCTCACACCTATAATCCTAGCACTTTGGGAGGCTGAGGCAGAAGGATTGCTTGAGCTCAGGAGTTTGAGACCAGCCTGGGCAACATAGTGAGATCTCCTCTCTGCAAATAATTAACAAATTGGCTGGGCCTGGTGGTGTGTGCCTATGGTCCCAGTTAGTTGGGAGGCTGCACTTGAGCCCAGGCACTGGAGGCTGCAGAGAGCAGTGACCGAACCACTGCACTCCAGCCTGGGTAATAGAGTGAGACCTGGTCTAAAAATAAGTAAATAAATAATAAATAAGTAGTTGCTACCACGAGGAAGACAGACTAAGCACAACTTACTGATTTTTAATTCTTTTGTTCCGTAACTGAAACTCAACCACTGCTAGTTAGAGTATAAAGCAGCAAAACCACTTTGGAAAACTATTTGTCAGTGTCTATGAAAGTCAAATATACCCCTGTCCTATGACCCAGCAATTCCACTCCCAAGTATATTCCCAAAAGAAGTGCTGTCCACCAAAGGACATGCACACAAACATTAAAAGCTGTATTGTTCACAATAGCCCCAACTGGAAACAACCCAAATGTTTATCAAGTAAAATGGTTAAATTGCAGTGTGTTCATATAAAGAAATATACATAACAATGAAAATGAGAAAATTATTGCAACTCAGAACAACATGGGTGATTTTCACAAGGATAATGTTGAGCAAAAGAAGCCAGACATGAAAAAGCTCACACTTGTATGATTCTATTTATAAAAGTCTCAAAAATAAATCAAACTGATCTATAATACTAGGAGTGAGAAGAATGGTGACACTGTGGATTTCTGGGCTGGTGATAATGTTCTATATCTTCATCCGCATGATGGTTACATGGATGTGCCACCTTACAAGAATTCATTGAAGTTATGAGTTGCATTTCTTTGTGTATGTATGTGGCATGTGGTAGCCTGCATTATTGACCCTAATTCTTTGCTCTCTCTCCACTTTGGACAGAGTGTGTTTCCCTGCTTGAAGCTGGGCTTGTCCATTTGACTTGCTTTGGCCAATGGGATATTAGTCGGTATGATGTGAGCAGAGACATGAAATGTGTTCAAGTAGTTTGGTTTTGCCCCCTCGTGTTTCTGCCGTAGTCATAAGAATATACCCCAGAAAGCTGCTGCTTTCTTGGCCTGGTTTCCAGAATAATATATATGAAACAGACTGAGCCAGCCCTTGAAAAGTCAGGCTGAGCCTTTTTAAGTTACAGCTGACCATGGTGGCAGTGGTGGGGGTCAGGGGAGGTGTTGTCTCAAGCAACTGAATGTTGCTGTGTTTTGTTATGCAGCATTATTGAGGCAACAACTGACTAATACCCTATTCATTTTTAAAATGTACTTGCAGCTCTTATGTTCTATCTTCTTAATAGAAACCTTTTCCAATTTAAAGTTACCAACATCCTTCTACAGCACTTATATGGCCTTATTCATGTAACACAATCAAAGGAATCTCAGTTTCCTTGTCTATAAAATGGGGATAATGCTTACTTCACAATGCTCTTAGGGGAACTTAAGGAGCCAGTACACTTAAAAGCACTTTGTATACTGCAAAACACAATTTTAAAGTGATGAATGAGGCGGGCAGAAAATGAGGTGGGGAAACAAGTGCATGGATCATGCCATCCACCAGGCAAAGCTTGAGCCTCTTGACCACAGCTCATCCTGGCTCAGAGGGTGAGGGCACAAATGTGGGGAGGAGACTAGAAGACAAATATCTGTGCCTGTGGTAGAGCAGTCACCACAGGGTCCAGACTGTCTTGAGAGATGGCAATGATGATTAGGTCTCTAGAAGGCCAGCTTATGCATAGGCAAAGTAGACAATACAGAACTCTAAGACGGACACCACAACCCTGAAATCTACACCCCCCATTACCTTCTCCAGTGTCTGCAGGGCCCCCATTAGTGTTTCATTTAAGTAGGTTATGGTGCTGTGTGCCTAACTGTCCCCTGTTAATCCTAACTGCCATTCTTATCTATATCCCAGTTTATAAGAGCAGACCCATCTGTTCACTCGTTTTGGTATTATTTCCATTGTGTGGATAATGAACCTGAGATTCTGAGAGCTTAGTGATTTCTGAAAGGCCCTTAGTTAATGAGCTTTAGAGATGAATTTGCAACAGGTTTTCTGACCAAAACTTAGAGAGGCAAACTCACTGATATGAGCAAGAATTCCATCATTAGATAATGAGTTGCACTCTCAGAAAACAGCTGACATTGACCCAAGGACACAGGACTGGTAAGTTTTTGGAACTGGGGGCTAACCTGATTAAGCCTATCAAACTTAACCTGCATTGCTTGCTTTTAATCACTTACTTCTAGTTAATCTTAAAACCTATATAGCTAAAAGTCCCATAGCTAACCAATCCACTAGCTTTGTTACAGACTACATATCTGACATATAAATCACCACTGTAACAGTTGCTTAAAGTTGTTTTTCAGGAACTTGGGGTTAGCTCTTATCCAGTTAAAGCCAGATGAGATCACTGACCCTTCAACTGGGTTTGTAGAAATGCCCAAGAGGTGACCTTTTGAAGTCAGAAGACCAAAACCCTTTCTGAAGATCATGCAAACACAGCCATTTTCTCAACATGAGTCCTGTGAAGAGCCATGAACCATGACTATGCAAGCACAGACTATTGATTATCTCACTTTACCCCACTGCCAATCATCTTTCCCCATGCCTTAGACTACCCAGCTTCTTTATCCCATAGATAGCCCTAAACCCTATCTTTGTGGAGGCAGATTTGGGATCTGTTCTTCTGCCTCCTCACTTGGCTGCCTCATGAATAAACTTTCTCTTTTGCAAAACCTATTGTTACAGTGATTGGTTTGCTGTGCACAGACAGAATGAGCCTGGTTCAGTATCATTTTGACAGAAGGATAGGAGAAAATGGGTATGGAGCATAGGGTAAGCAGTGGATTTTGAAGGGAGTGGGGCATAGGGAAGACAAGGAAGTCAGAAGGAGGAACTGGGTGGAAGAGGAAGAGACTGCAGATGCCTGAGCCCAGCCTACTGAGAGCATTCATTCTGGGCTGCCCCTCCTGTACCCATAAGAGGAGCTTCCCAAAAATAGCTCTCGGAGAAAAGAAAGGATGCCAGCCATGTCCAGGGACATCACTGCCCTACCTCTTCCAACAGTGTGGGGATGATACTGTCACCACATTCTGCTATGAGAGCCACCTTTGGGGGCCCTTCCACTGCCCTCCTGGTTGGAGGACCTGAGTAAAATGCCAGGCTTGTTTCCAACAACTCTGGTCTTCTCTTTCCTTCCTCTGCCCACTCTCCACCCTGCCAACCCCTGAGACTGGCCAGCTGCCTGGCCTAAGACTGGTTCCTCTAACCAGCACAGTCCTCACCATCAACATGGTGACAGTGGCCACAGAAAACAAGATCCTTGAATAAAGTTGTACTTAAGCAAACATACACATGGAAACAAAAAGCAGCAACCCTCAAGGCAGGGTTTTGGGGTGGGGTTTGCAGCAATTTTACATGGGTGGGGTAGAGACTTTTTATTGCCAAGGTGAGCCATCCCTGGTCCCTCCCTGGACACAGCTGCTGCGTGGCTCTGCCCTGAAGCAAGCCCTGCCCCCATTCTCCAGTCCCCAGTTGATTCTGTGGCTGCAACCCTACCTCTGTGGTCTGAAGGCCATTCTGTTTCTGGGTCAGAGGGCCTGAGCTGAGGCTCTGGGGATTTGGGCACTGGGTCTCACAGTTCGTCTTCTTCTCTGGATTGGGTATTCCACCTGGGACTGTAGATCGGGGCACACCATTGGAGGACAGTCCATCTTCCAGCACGCCTGGGGGAGGTAAGCAGAGGATGGAACCAGAAGCTTGCACATGGCAGATATTGCAAACAATCCCAAAATGAAGGAGAAAAAGATAGTCAAAATGAAAAAACAAAAGTTGGCAGAAATCCCACCATGCAGAGCTACACTTTTCTATAACAACATGTATGCTTTTTACAAAAAGGAGATTTTAAAACAATTCTGTAACCTGAAATTTTTACTTAATGATACTTGATGACTTTTTTCTACACCATTAAATATTCTGCCATATTATTTTTCGCAAGTCTGTGTCATCATTTATTTACCTAATCCCCTCTGCTTGGATATTTGTTTCCACATTTTCGTAATAAATCTTACTGTGATGAAACACCTTGTGGTTAAAGCTTTATTTTAAATTACTTCCTTGGGATAAATTCCTAGAAGTGGAATTACTGGCTTGAAGGTTATATAAATGTCGGGTTTTTGTTCTGTTTTGTTTTTTTAGAGAGAGGGTCTCGCTCTGTTGTCTAGGCTGGAGTATAGTGGCATGATCATCGCTTGCTCCAGTCTCAAACTCCTGGGCTCAAGCGATCCTCTCACCTCAGCTTTCCAAATAGCTGGGACTAAAGGCATGTGTCACCATGCCCGGCTAATTTTTGTATATTTTTTTGTAGAGACAGGGTCTCACTATGTTGCCCAGGCTGGTCTTGAACTCCTGGCCTTGAGCAATCCTCCCACCTTGGTCTTCTAAAGTGCTGAGATTACAGGCATGAGACAACATGTTTGGCCAATACATAAATTTTTTAAATAGCTCCATCTCAAAGTATTGGACTGAGTATGTGTGCCTTTTACAACAAATGCCAAGAAATGATAGAAAGAAGTTTAAATAAAACGCCTCACTGAAAAGGGAGAGGACTACACTGAGGAATTAATAAAGGATGAAAATAATCTTATTGGAAAGAGAAAAGGTAGCCCAGGAAGCATGACAGGGAATGCCAAGTATGATGCCAGAAGCTGACAGAGTCTCTGCTGTAGTTACAGAGAGGCAAGGAGCAGCCAGGTAGCCTGGGCTTTCTACTCCTCCACCTGCTGAGGCCAGTCAGCAACCATAGAGGAGTCTGTGAGGGGCAAGGACTAGAGAGAAGGGCAGTGCTCTCAGGAGCTGGAGACACCTGACAGAAACAAAAACCCTGGTTAAGAAGAGTGGTATTTTGAAAATAGTGCCAAGAGTTAGGCCAATAGTAGTTCCCATCCCTGCTCTCCAAATGGGTCTCTCAAATAGATGCAGATGACATTCTAGCAGGAAACTTCAGTTACAAAAATCATACAAAAACAAGAATGAGCAAACATTTGAGGAAGGCCAACACCATAAAAAAGAGACAACTAACTCTGCAATGGAGATCCCCAAAAGAAATGGAGTTAATATGGTATACAGAAAAGAATTTTCAATAAGTATAGTCAATCTGCTCAGAAAAATGAAGATAATATAACCACAAAATGAGGATAAGAGTCACCCAAAAAGGTTCAGAGATATTTGAAATAATAATCTTAAATGTTGAAAGAAAAAACCCTCAATAGAGAAGCTGAACAACACAATAGACAGAAAGAGCAGTTTAGTGAGCTGAAAGGGCAGGCCAAGGAATCCTCTGTGGTAGCACAGAGGGCTGAACGTTATTAGGAAATGCAGGATAGAAATCCAGTAAATTAAACCTTGATCTAACAAGAGTTTTAGATGAGAGGCTAGAGAAGATTGAGGGGAAGCGATATTCACAGAAATGATAGATAAAGACTTCTTAGAACCAAAGAAAGATGTGAAACCTCAATTTGAAGTAGGCTACCAAATACTTGGCAAGATAAGTAAAAAGAGAAGCCCAACCTAAGACAGATGTTAGTGAAGTTTCAGAACATCAATTATATCAAGAACGGCTTCAGAAGAGGAAAAAAAAAAACTCAAGAGTGAGACTGACATCAACTTTTCATTCATCTTATGAAAACATCGTTTCATAAGAAGACTATGAAACGATGTTTTCAAGATTTCAAAGGATATACACATTTTTAAGTCTTTTGCAATGTATTTTCAAATTTACTTCTACAAGTCTTGCTTCTGTTGACCACCTGTCAATAGTATGTAAGACAGCAATATTCCCTAAATCCTGACAAATACTGAATATTTTCTTTTCTGGTTTTCATCTTTGTCAATTTAAGAGGTAAAATAAAGTATCTCATTGCTTGGATTAATGCTTCTTGATTTACTAAAGATGTTACATTATTTATATGCCTAATGACTAATTGTGTAGGTTTTTATTTTAATTGTAAAGTCATTTGTTTCTCTTTCCTTTGGGGTATTTGCCTGGGCTTGCTTTTAATCAAACGTAAAGAAAAACAAACAAAATGCTTTCCCTGGGTGTTGAGAAATTATTTGCCATGGAGCAGGCATCAGAAGCACAGTGTATTTTTGTATATCAAGGGCGGGAGGGTGTTGACTGGCAGAGCTACTAAGACTGCAGTTCCCACACAGTGAGATGGCAGTGTCCACAGGACACCTATCCGTGTGTCACCCAATTGCTCTGCCAAATGCTAATGAGCTTTCAACTGTGACCATGGGATAGAAATCAGAATTCAAAACATTGAAAGTCACAGTGGAAAATATCTGGTCCAGAGCTCCCTCACTGGCAGGCCTCAGCACATTGGGGTGCTGTGATGGATTCAAGGTGAACAGATAAATGGATTCCTGCAGCTGGGCTTGCCCCAAATCCTTATGGCTTCCTTCCTCCATCAGTTACAGCCTGCCGCTGTCTCTTCCCATTCCCACCCATTCTCCATCCTGTACCTAAAGGAGCCTGAGATGCGTGTGTATGAACACCACAGCACACATGTCTCATCTCTGCCCACTCCTCCCTGCAAACAGCCTGGGGCTAGGGCAGTATACACCTGCAGGAGAGATCAGGAAAATAGGCCCATGAAGACCCTGGAAGCAGGCTTGGTGTGGATTTGGATTTGGTGTGATTCAGACTAGATTCTAGGGTCCCACAACCCACAGAAGAGTCTAGAATAGTGCTACTCAGTGTCCTCCAGGGACCAAACTGTTGTTACTGTCTGCTGTGGGATACATATAAGAACCGAGTGCAAGCATTTACAAATTTCTATAGCAACTTGACATTGCCAGAACATCCAAAGGCAGACTTGCCTGATTGAACTTACTGGGTGCAAACTAGGCTGAGTGCTTTTAAACTCATATGGTGAGTCACAAGTGGGGTGAGTTGTGTATTAATCACAAACAGTAGAACCACATATTTGTCTGTGATGGACTGGGGGAATAAAAGCAATGAATTCTGAAGGAGGGCTGAGGCTTTGGTAGATATGTCCCCTTGGCCTCTGGATAACTCACCCTGTGGGAAGGGTGGGGCTGATGGGGTGAAAGGGGCTAGGGGTGTCTGAAGCACAAGACCAAGGTAGAGACTCCATTTCCTAAGCCTAGGGTAGGACTGCCTTCAGCCCTTAGGGCTACTGAGTGGGAGTCAAGGCTGGCCAGGGCTCCCTTTGCTTGCTGTTTCCCCCAGTGTACCATACAGATGTTCCCTTGTTTTTTTGAGATGGAGTCTTGGTCTGTCGCCCAGGGTGGAGTGCAGTGGCATGATCTCAGCTCACTGCAGCCTCTGCCTCCTGGGTTCAAGCAACTGAACTGCCTCAGCCTCCTGAGTAGCTGAGACTACAGGCACGCACTAACACACCCAGCTAATTTTTGTGTTTTAAGTGGAGATGGAGTCTTACCATGTTGGCTAGGCTGGTCTCAAACCCCTTGGCCTCCCAAAGTGCTGGGATTACACGTGTGAGCCCCCACACCCAACCTCCAGATGTTGCCATTTTCTATGTGCATCATGACTTGGTACCGGGGTCAAAGGTGAGTGAGAGGCCCCTACCAAGCCATCCTCTGAATGCACCATGATGCTGCCAGCCTGGATGGGGATGGCTACTCCCTTGTCATACCTGAGGCACTTCAAGGGGCACACCTGACCCCAATCCTCCCCATGCCTATGGCCAGGTCCCTCTGGGGGTTGAAGGACATGAAACACAGCTCCCTTCTCCCTTCCCCCAATGCAATCCAGTTGCTGACACCCAAGGAGGGCAGCGGGGAAGCAAGGAGAGGCCTAGCGCACCAGGATGAAGAGCAGGCAGCAGGGAACATATCCCAGGGAGGTGGAAAGGCAACAGCAAGTGGGGTCAAGTATGATTTAGAGCTCCAAGCCCGGAGACACGCTCCCTTGTCCATTGGATTTACTTACAAAACACATTAAAAGACAAAAGTGTGAAGGATTTCAAGATGGTGCCTGCAGAGCATTAGATCCTAAGCACAGGGCCCCTTGTGAGCACAGCAGGCCCTGTGAGGCTGCACTGGCTGCACATTCATGAAGCCATCCCTGCCAACCCATAAAACAGACCAAGGCAGAGCTACCATAACTGAGGTGCCAATGGCCAGTCCTTCTCTCTCAGCAGCTCCTATCCCTGGCATCTTTGCTAAGCCTAAGGGCTGCTAGAAACGCAATTTAAAAATCCATCATTTGGTCTAAAGTTTTCATTTTTCGCCAAACAAAAATTACAACTTCGATTTTTTTAACCCCCCAGTCTAGAGACTTCCTCATCTATTAAATGGAGATAATACTGCCACCTTCATGGGGTGATTGTAAAGATTAAGTGAGACCATATCTAAAGGTTCTAACAGTGCCTGCACATATATTGCACTGATTATTGGTAACACAGCCTATCCCCGCCTCTGGCCCCTCTCCATTAGCCACACTGGTTGCATTCCTGACTTATGAGTCACACAACCAGCTAAGTGCTAAGCCACTGGCTTACTGAGTATGATGAAACAGAGAAGCTCTGTGCCAAGCAGGGCCAGCTTGGGGGATTGGCACCTGCCAAACAATGAGCAGGGGTCATCTGCCCAGTGTGGTCAAGAGGACACCCCAAGGGGTTAGGAATATAAGGTCATTTTCTGTTGCTTCTATCTGTAACAAACCAGGTGATTTTGCTGCATGGATTTAATTTAACTCATATTTTCTGGTTATGAAAAATAGATTCAATGTTAGAAAACTTTTAGAATTCAGAAAAACACAAAGGAAAAATAATTTTTTTACCTCCTCACCCAGCGATATGTCCTGTGTAGGAGACCAGAATATGCCACTCCAAAAAAATGCCACTTTGGCATAAGGATTATTTTAAGCTGAAGGTAATGGAGAAGTAGTTACAAAAAGTTCTCTGCCACTGCCTTCCACCCGCCCCCTCCCCCTGCCATTTGCCTAAAAGTAGGACATAAATTTACTTTTCACTGGTCACTAAACAAGAGGAAAGGCTTCTTCCCCTCTCCACCAGGAAAGACAAAGGTTGATCACTGAAGACAACTTTAGACCCTTGTCAGCCTGGAGAGGGCACCAGAGGAATCTACATTAACAAGCTTTACTAACTAGCCTTTATCTACTGTCTGTCTGCCTTCCCATAATTTTTCATCCCTAGAGACTCAAAGTCCTTTTCCTTTTTCTTGTCACTTCTCTAAAAATTTACTGGTTTTTGTTGAAGATGCTACATATGCTGGAATTCCAAGACACTTCTTTGAGATTTAGTAATTGCCTAGATATCTCCCATGTATATGTAAAATATACATGTTAATGAGCTTCTGTTTGCTTTTCTCTTATTAATCTATCTTTCATTACAGGATTAATCACAGCTAATAACTGAGAGTGGAAAGAAAGTTATTTTTTCCTCCCCTGGACCTGTCAACAGAGCTGTATGTCCTTCCAACAGATGCTATTAGTGCCTGCCCAGATCCACACACCTGACCCTGCACCCATCCCCAGGTGTGGTGGATGTTGGTGGCTAACAGCTCACCTCTGGCTTCTTCTCCTAAGGCTTGCCCTTGGCTGAAGGGAGCCCCCTTACCAGGAGAAGCCTTGCCAGTTATATTAATATCAGTGGCAGTCCATGCTAATGACCAACTAAAAGTATCTGTTGATGGGGAGAGTGGGAACAACAGCCCAGCTCCTTTGCTTCTAAGCCCAGCTCCTTTGCTTCTAAGCAATTTCTGTCCTTTCACTTCAAAGTGACCCATAGGATCAGGCTGAGGCTAGACTAATCCTGAAACTACATCTTTGCTCAGCTCCTTGTCCTGCCCCATCCTGCTTCTCTCCCTCCCTCCTTCACATTCTCCTCCCAGGAATGCCCCTAGGAGTCACTTGCACAAAATCTCCATCTCAGGCTTTGTTTCTAGGGAGCCAAACCCAAGACAATATACATACCCTGCTTATTGGATATATTTCTTCTGCCTCTCCAGTCTCACTCTCCCCTTCTCTCTACCCTGCTTTCTCTCCCAGGAGACTGACCTGAATGCACGTCAACAGGCTCTCTTGTCCGCTGGCTTCTAGTGAGGTTTGACCAATAGGAAGCACTAGCTTTAGAGGGGAAGGGTCTGCGGCGGCACATTGAGGTCAGGTTTTTATTTCCCTAGCTCCTTCCTTGCAGGTTGTTGTGGGTGGACCATGTCCTCTACATACTTCTCCACCAGAAAAGGGTGTAAGCAAGAAAAGCCTGAGAGATTGTTCAGTTAACTCTCCCTGATGACTTCAGGGAGAGCTCAGGGAAGTGAGGAGAACAGAAGACAGATGGTCAGTTGTTAAGTAGAGAGTTACAGATGCTGTATCAGTCAGGGTTCTCAGCTGTAAGCAACAGAAATTGATTGGAGAATTAAGGCTTTAAAAAAGGATTTATTAAAATAATCTGGGAGCTCACAGCGTTTCTGGGAAGGCTGGAGGTTGAGGCATGGACGCTATCAAGGGACAACTTCCTAAATCTTTCCACCAACCCTAGACTCTGAAATTGCCCTCACTGCTGCCACACTTATATTCAAAACTTATTATTTATCTGAGATAAACGTTTAACTGGGTGTCTTGAATTTTATCTGGCAACCCTATTGGGGTTATGCAAAATACTCATCAAGTGCCCCCGAGTGGGGACACTGTTGTGAAAGTTGCACTGTACTAAACCCTGGGCTCTATTTGCATGTCTACTCCACACCACTCCTCTCATGCTGAGGAGACAGGAGAAATCCCTTTATTTTACAGAGGAAGAAATTGAAGTTTAACCCAGGTTCTATATGTTTCCAAAGCTTGTAGTATCAGCAAAAACTCCCAAGTAGGCAGTTCTCAAATTTTAATGCATGAAACTACATGAAACTCACCTGGGGTGTCTGTTAAAATGCAGACCTCTACATTCATTCCCCCAGAACTTCTGATTCAGTAGGGGCCCAGGAATATGCATCTTAACAAGTTCCCTCTATCCCACCCCCAGGGATTCTGAGGCAGGGGATTCTAAAGACTGCAGAGGCTCATCTATATTATAAATATATACAGATCTATCTATTTATCTATCTATCTATCTATCTATCTATCTATCTATCTATCTATCATCTATCTTTCTATCTATCTATCTGACATAGACATCCACACTCATGTTAGTTTTGAGGGTCACAAAGTACTCATCCATGTTTTTTCCATAGTGAAGTCTGTACCAGTAAATTAAGAGACATTTGTGTGCCCCTAGAGTATGTCTTTTTTGACACCCTTCACAAAATTTTCATTCCATGCAGGAGACAAGCCAAATCACTGACTTTGCCAAAAGATGGGAAAGAGCTGTATCCACAGCTTGCTGATAAATTGCAACCCCAGTGATCCCTTGCCAAAGCTTCTTGCTATTTTGGAAATGGAGCTGGGCAAGAGGGAAGAGTATAGAAATTAAAAATGGTAGCTGGAAGCCATGTGGAGAGCAGGTCAAGGGGTAATTTCTCCTTAGCTTGAGCACCTGGCTTTCCTTGGTGAAGGTGGTCACAGAGAGTTGGTCCAAAATCATCAGAAACAACCTGCAAGTCATTCTCCTCAATGACAGAAAACCAAAGTATAAGACATTGGCAATCAATATGGAAAGAATCTCCTAAAGTCACAGCCAGTGAAACTCTGGTTCATCAAACACTGTCTGGACTCTCAGGTCCTGAACACATGGCTGATAATAATTTTGTCTAAACTGAGGTATAAGTTAAACAAGCTGTGATTGCTCAGCCACTTACTAAGAATTTGTTTCATCCTTAAAATGAACTAGAGTGGGACAGTGTCATTTCTTCAATCTGATGAGAAATTGTTGGCCACATTCTATGTATAATACTATAATATATGACTTTTTGCATGGCTATTACAAACATATTCTTAGAAAATATTGAGCAACCCTTAAATTTATGGTCATTCTTTTTCTGGACAATGGTGCCAAGACACTTCAATGGGTAAAGAATAGTTTTTCACCACATGTGCTATGACAACTGAATATCTACAAACAAAAGAATGAAGTGCACCCCCTACCTCACACCATATACAAAAACCAAGTCAAAAGGATCAAAGACCTAAATGTAAGGGCTAAAATCATAAAACACTGAAAGGAAAATATAGGTGTAAGTCTTCATGACCTTGGATTATCCAATTGTTTCTTAGAAATGACCCCAAAAGCATAAGCAACAACCATGAAAAATAGATATAATGAGCATTATCAAAACTGAAAACTTTTGTGATTCAAAGGACACCATGAAGAAAGTGAAAAGACAATCCACAGAATAGGAGAAAAATTTTACGAATTATATATTTGGTAAGGAACTAACTCTCAAAGAACTCCTACAACTCAATAATAAAAAAGATAAATAATCCAAATAAAACATCAGCAAAGGACCTGAGCAGACATTTCATTATAGAAGATATGCAAATGGCCAATAAACATATGAAAAGATACTTAGCATCATTAGCTATCAAAAAATTGCACATCAAAAACCACAAGGAGATACCACTTCACACCCACTAGGATGGGGCTGTAATAAAAATAGATAGAGAATAAGTGTTCTCAGAAATGTAGAGAATTTGGAAATCTCATACACTGCTGGTGGGAAGACAAAATGGTACAGCTGCTTTCAGTCTGCAATTCCATAAAAGGTTGAACATAGTGGTACCATAACCCAGAAATTCCTCTAGGGTATACACCCAAGAGAAACAAAAGCCTGTATCCACACAAAAACTCGTTCATGAGTGTTCTTAGCAATCTTATTTATAATAGCCAAAAAGTAGAAACAACCCAAATACCCATCAATTGATGGATAGATAAATAAAATATAGTATGTATATAAAATGGAATATTATTTGGCAGTTTGACAAAAAATGAAGTTCTGATATATACTATGACATTGATGAACCTTGAAAACATTATGCTACATGAAAGAAGCCAGTTACAGAAGGCCACATATTATATAATTCCATTTATATGAAATGTTCAGAAATAGGCAATTCTATAGATAGAAAAGTAGTGGTTGTGTAGGCCTGGGGGTTTGGGAGGAAATGAAAGTGACTGTTAATAGGTTCAGGGTTTCTTTTTGATGTGATGAAAATGTTCTAAAATTGATTGTGCACAACACCAAGAATTTAAAAAATCATTTAATTGTATGCTTTAAATGGGTCAATTGTATGGTATGTGAATTATACCTCAGCAAAGCTGTCATTTTTTCAAATGATGAGTAATACATTTTGGAATGTTTATTGACTAAAGAAAATATAGAAGCACATTTGGATTTGAACAGCAATGATCAAGGAGAGAAATTGACTAATGGACATGTATAGTCCTTAAGGACTAGCAACAGTCCCCAAAGGACATGGGTCCTGACAAGGAAGACATTGGAAGACCACTGTTCCCTGAGATGAACCACCAGCCTGTCACATCTGCCATTGGCCATAGGGTTTAGTAGGGGAAATGGCTTCCCCATGGTACCCAGCAGCATACAAGGCAGGAGCCTGCTGAGAGTGACAGCTGGAATTGACAGGACAGGAGGCAGAAGCAAGGAGTGTCCTGTTTGTCTTTGGTGAAATGGGCCTGAATTCTTCTCTTCCCAAAGAGATGCCCAGGAGACAATAGACAAGCTAATGAACTGGAAGGCAGCCAAAAGGAAAAGTTAAAATCTCACTTGCATTCTCTCTAGCGCTACACTTTGGACCTGCCAGTCTTTTCTGAGGGTGTACTTACTTTCCTCTCTCCCTTTGCTCCTCTCAGAGGTGCCTGCCTTCCTTGAAATTTCTTCACCTCTGCTTCAAGAGCACCACAGACCGGATTCTTCAAGGCAGGTACTGCCATATCTTTGTGTTAATTACCGTGGGGTGTCCCAACTCGTTCATGAAATTCAGTTCTCTCTCCCACCAAATGTGTTTATATCTTACTAAAGTATGCAATATTGCTAGGATTGTAACAATACTCTATATTTTACCAGAGCCTTCCTCCAAAATTGCTCAAAACACTTCTCTTATGCTCTTCTTTTTCCTGTTTGTGTCTCCTTGAATAATTCTCTGACACTTTTAAAATGTATACTTTCTGTATTAGTCTGCTCAGGCTGCCATAACAAAGTACCACAGACTGATGGCTTAACCAAGAGATATTTATTTTCTCATAGTCCTGCAGGCTGGAGGTCCAAGACTAAGGTGTCAACTGGTTGGTTTCTCCTGAGGCCTCTCTCTTTGGCTTGTAGATGGATGTCTTCTCCCTCTGTCTTCACATGGTCTTCCCTCTGAGTGTCTGAGTGTCTGTATCCTAATCTTTTCTTACGACACCAGTCATATTGGATTTCTGCCTACCCAAACGACCTCATTTACTTTACCTCTTTAAAGGCCCTATCTTCAATTATAATCACATTCTGAGGTGCTGGGGAAAGGCCTTCAAGCCGTGAATTTTAGGGGTACACAGCTCAGCCCATATTACCTTGCATTTCTTTTTATAAAATAACATTTATGATTTTCTTACATAAGAAATAGGTGTTTCATGTAGAAATCTGTACTATATTGGTAAGAAAAAAGTAAACAAAATTACCCATAATCTTATCTACCAGGAATAACTATTATTGACATTTTGCCTACTGTGTCCCAAAACTTCATTCAGTGCATAGACATGCATAGATTCTAAAAATTGAGACTATACAATAATACGGTTCCATTTTCCACCTTTATCTGCCAACACTTCTCTTCTGTTTCATTCTTCCTTCATCTGCTTCTTCTTCATCATAGATGATGTATTCTTTCCTTTGTCTTTCAATCAGTTAATTATTTGAAAAGTATTTATTTGGTACCCACTATGGTGGGTGCTGGGGTCACATCTGAGGCTTCTAGTTTAGCAGTAGGTTGCAGTCTCTCAGCTAAATCCTGTCTCCAACCACCTTCCTTTCCTTGCTGCTTCTCCCTGTCTCTGCCTAGTTCCTCAATTCTACACCGGAGAGGATACAGGGCATAGATGGCAAAGACTGAATTCTCATTGGAGGGAGAAGAAAGAGAAGAATTTGAATGGGCATTAACACAATTCTCCTTAAGAGAGGGAGAACAAGGCAAAGTGGAGAACATTTAGAAGGCAATACGTCTTATCCATCCACATGTCTAACTCCCCCTTCCTCTTGCATGTGACACAGTATAGATCTCACCTTCTTACTCAGGCTCAGATGGTCTCTCCAGGGAATTGTTTACCTGTACAGTCCCAACAAGCAGCACCCTTACCATGGAATGCTCCCCTAGGGTGACCAACAGATGCCTGGGAACAAAGTCCCAGGGGTTGCCTATGAGGGGTGGTCCTCAGAATCATACTGCCCCTCTGGTGGCTGGTTTACTCAGGAAGAGCTGCTGACTTTCCTTGGCCAAGGCCCTGCCCATCATGGCCTCATTTCTGTTTGAATACAGAGACCTACTTTGATCTTTTATTCTTATTTCACTTCCTTACATATCCAGACAATATTCCCTGCTTGTAGCCTGACCTTTCTCCACAAAGTCAGCAGATCTAATCAGTAGGAGATTTTTAAAACGCCCTGGAAGTGACTCCCTTAAACTGCTCCAAAGGTACCTAATACCATAGGATGCCTGATGGCCTTCACTTTAGACTCTTTTTCTTAGTCACTGGTATTTTTCTTTGGCAAAAAAGTATTCTAATGCAATCTTCCTCCCTGCTATGGTCTGAATGTTGGTGTTCCCCAAAAATTCATATACATAAATCTAACCCCCAATGCAATAGTATTAAGAGGTATGAACTTTAGAAAGCAATGGCCATGACAGTTCTGTCTTCATGAATGAGATTGGTGCCCTTATAAAAGAGGCTGAAGGGAGCTCATTGACCCTTCCACCACGTGAGAACACAGCAAGAGGTGCCATCTTTGAAGCAAAGAGCAAGCCTTCATCAGACACTGCATCTGTTGGTGCCTTGATCTTGGACTTCTCAGCCTCCAAAACTGTGAGAAATAATTTTCTGTTGCTTATAAATTACTCAGTATAGGTATTTCAGTCTAAACCAGAACAGAGTAAGATATTCCCTGTTGTATTTTACTCCTTGGTTAAATTATTTTTGGGGGTGGTTAACCTTTTAAGGAAGTGGCAGCTGTTTTCCTGGTTGTTTTTGTTTGTTTTTTACCCCTTGACATTTTCTGACCTTAGTACAACTAGTCTTTCATTAGGCTATTTCCACATCAACTGTAGTTGGCACTAAATTTTTCTCTGAGGTAGATATTAGAAATTAGATGATATTCCTTTGGGTATACATCTAGTAATAGGATTGCTGGGCTGAATGGTATTTCCATCTTTCGGTCTTTGAGGATTTGCCACACTATCTTCCAGAACGGCTGAACTAATTTACATTCCCACCAACAGTATATAAGTGCCCTTTTTCTCCACAAGCTCACCAGCATCTGTTATTTTTTGACTCTTTATTTTTTTTTTATTTTATTTTATTTTTTGAGACGGAGTCTCGCTCTGTCGCCCGGGCTGGAGTGCAGTGGCCGGATCTCAGCTCACTGCAAGCTCCGCCTCCCGGGTTTACGCCATTCTCCTGCCTCAGCCTCCCGAGTAGCTGGGACTACAGGCGCCTGCCACCTCGCCCGGCTAAGTTTTTGAATTTTTAGTAGAGACGGGGTTTCACTGTGTTAGCCAGTATGGTCTCGATCTCCTGACCTCATGATCCGCCCGTCTCGGCCTCCCAAAGTGCTGGGATTACAGGCTTGAGCCACCGCGCCCGGCCTTGACTCTTTAATAATAACCATTCTTACTGGTGTTAGATGGTATCTCATTGTAGTATAAAGACATATGTCGTGCATGTCCATTGCAGCACTATTCACAGTAGTAAAGACATGGAATCAACCTAAATACTCCTTAGTGATAGACTGGACAAAGAAAATGTGGTACATATACACCATGGAACACTATGCAACCATAAAAAAGGATGAGTTCGTGTCCTTTATAGGGACATGGATGCAGCTGGGAACCATCATTCTGAGCAAACTATTGCAAGGACAAAAAAAACCAAATACCGCATGTTCTCACTCATAGGTGGGAATTGAACAATGATAACAGTTGGACACAGGAAGGGGAACATCACACACTGGGGCCTGTCGTGGAGTGGGGGGACAGGGGAGAGATAGCATTAGGAAATAAACCTAATGTAAATGACAAGTTGATGGGTGCAGCACACCAACATGGCACATGTATACATATGTAACAAACCTGTATGTTGTGCACATATACCCTAGAACTTACAGTGTAATTTAAAAAAAAAAAGAAAAGAAACTCAAATATTCATACATAACGTAGTTGTAGACAACATAAAAATGACTTGGCCTATGTTGTTATTTGGAATAAAAACTTTTTATTTTAAAAAAAAAAAACTTTGCCAAGTTGGCCAGGATGCAGCGACTCCGAAAGGAACTAAAATCCAGATACTGAAGGGCCCCAGGAGGCTAACCAGGAGGTCAGAGGTTGAGCTGAAGCAGGAAACCCAGATTTACAGAGCAGACTGCAGCTCTATCAGGGTCTGTTTACCGCATGCATATCAGAGGCCTGGTAAGTGACGCCTGTGACGGGGTAAGCCATAAAACGTAATGTTCGCAAGCTCTTTCTATGCCTCACCTTCTTTAGAAGGGCAGATAATTGGGGGCTTGGCTAGCTACTGAAACTTGGTCATGCTGAATAGAAGTGGACAGAGCCATAGAAAAACAGACCACGGGGTTGCAGATCGTGGAGTTCTACACCAAATACTGCACCTCTCTGATGGGCTAGGCTGTGCTCTAGGGCTGGGGGTGCAGAGGGGAAGGAGAGAGGCTCAGTCCTTGCCTCCCGGTGGTGATATCTGGGATGCTGGTAAGAGAGAAGTCTAAGAGGTATTGCTGGTGGCAAAGCACAGAACAGGCCACAGAGAGGCACAGGACAAGTCATGCACGGCCATATGTATCTTGCTAAGGAGTGGATGCTGTCCCATGGCAACGGCAGCCCAGGAACCGTGTGGAGGATCCATTAGAAGGGCTCAAGCCTGGAAGTAGGGAGTCCAGCCAAGGGAGCCTTGCCTTGGGGCTGCTGCCTCCTTTTAGAGTTTCCCTTGGCCATCTGAATGTATTATCTTCCCACCTGGACTCACTGAATTGGAAATCTCTCTCAGAAGGCTGTAACTGGGAATTGTGCCACTTCAGAATTGATGGCTTTTGCCAAAAAACTCACCTGATAAGTGTAACTGACTATTTAGAAAGAAAGGGGGAAAAGCAAAACAATGGTGAATTAATAAGGATGATCATGGATCTATAGCCACAATCTAAATAAGAAGGATTTCAGTAACAATTTAGAAAGGACACAGTCAGGATGAACAGGATGATGTTTGACAATCTACTCACTACATAGCTCACTATTAATAATTAAGTAGTTGGCCGGGCGTGGTGGCTCACGCCTGCAATCCCAGCACTTTGGGAGGCTGAGGCGGGCAGGTTGCCTGAGGTCAGGAGTTCGAGACCAGCCTGACCAATATGATGAAACCCCATCTCTACTAAAAATACAAAAATTAGCTAGGCGTGGTGACACATGCCTGTAATCCCAGCTACTCAGGAGGCTGAGACAGGAGAATCGCTTGAACCTGGGAGGTGGAGGTTGTGGTGAGCTGAGATCGCACCACTACACTCCAGCCTGGGCAACAAGAGCAAAACTCCATCTCAAATAATAATAACAACAACAGTAATAATAATAATAATTAAGTAGTTGTTGACACCCAAACTCTCTGTTTTGGCAGTCACATAAGACACTGATGCTGTGGGTTTTCTACTGAAAGTATAAAACAAAAACTCCAAGTGGGCTGATTTGATTTTGTATTTCTGAAATGCGGGCAATTGGCTTTTAAACTCCCATTCCTGTCTCTGTAGCTTTCCCTGGGTAGCTTCAAAAGCAAGTTTAAGCTTACTTTTTTCTTGTGAGAAATCTAATTTGAGTTCCCCCTTTTGACAAGTGCCTGCAAAGTTCTGGGAGTGGATGCAGTTGGATTTGCCTTAAATCATATTCCTGTTCTTGATATTTATGTAGGGGGCTGGCTTTTCTGATGGAACAGTTTGAGCATCATCATCTGTAAAGTCCATAACCTGCTTGTGTGATCTGGCCCCACTCTAGATGTATGGATTCCATTTTGAACTGGAAGTTCTGCTTGGTTCGGCACACTAGAACCAGGGTATGTGAAGACAGAAAAATTGAAACCCCTTCTAGGGATTTTCTTGTACCGTATTTTTTCTTCAGTGTAAAACAGCAGCAAAACTGATATTTCTTTGTTTCTATTTCTTTGTTTCCCATTCAAAATACCTGGATCACGCTTCAGGGATATACAAGAATACCTATGGAAAAACTCATAAACTCAAGGTCATGCAGGGACTTAGGGCAGAATTGGGACTGGCTTATCCAGACTCTACACTACTGACCCAGGGCTTGGCAGTTTCTGTCCTAGAAATCAGCACACATAGCTCATGTGTTACCAAGAAGGTGGTCACCCTAAGAAGTGGTTCTCCACTCTTTGTTCTAAGATATTCCTCTCTCAGAAACCACATCTGTTTTCAACTTTTTTTTTTTTTTTTTTTTTTAAGACAGTCTCACTCTTGTCACCTAGGCTGGAGTACAGTGGTGCAATCTCAGCTCGCTGCAACCTCTGCCTCCTGGGTTCAGACGATTCTCCTGCCTCAGCCTTCCAGGGAGCTGGGACTACAGGCATGTGCCACCATGCCCAGCTAGTTTCTTGTATTTTATCAGTAGAGACAGGGTTTCACCATATTGTCCAGTATGATCTCAAACTGCTGAGCTCAGGCAATCCACCCGCCTCAGCCTCCCAAAATGCTAGGATTACAGGTGTTAGTCACTGCGCCCGGCCTGTTTTCAACTAATTTAACTCACATCTGATACCCAACTCTCTGCTCCCATCAGTTCATCTCAACTGGGATTTGCTGACTATACATGCCAGCCATTTCACCAGGCTCTGGGGACTCACAGAGGCATAAACTGCCATCTTCATCCTGCAGGCACTCAGATCTAGGGCAGGAGTTGAAAATGGATATCAATGAAGTCCTTATAAATCATGTCATCCTTGTGGTCTAGTCCCGGAGTGCCGTTAGATTAAAAGAAATAATGTTCAATACTCATAAGTTATTGGAAAGTAATCTAAATTCTTTACTTGCTTTTTTCAAAGAAAAGCAAAGAAAGTCTCATTCATATTCCATTGCAACACTTTATAATATCCCTAGATAATTGCTGAATAGTCAAGAAAACAGAAATATAGCCTTAATGAAAACATGAGAGAAAAGTTCAAAGACATGGAGGAGAATGGATGAAAGGGGGTGAGACTGGAGGAAGGAAAATTGGCTAGACCTATTACCGTGGTAGTAATAGGAGGCAAGAGGTGACGAGAGCCTCCACTCAAACAATGGGCGGAGTTGAACAGGATGAATTCAAGAGATATTTAGAGAGATGTGAGGGAGCGATTCAGGAAGTGATGTTCACAGCCCTGCAGAACCAGCTGCAAGTCTAACTCTCCCACATGGTGGTTTCTCGAGTCACTTTAGACTCAATATGTCCAAACTGCATTTACCATGTTACCTTCAAGCCAGTTCCCCTTCCTGACTCTGCCATTTCTGTCAGACATGCCACCAATTTTCTAACCTCTGACCTTAAAAACTGGTGAGCTATCACTTCCCTTCCCTTCTCCTTCATTACCTCTAATCACGTCTGACACTAATCCCTGTGTATCTCCTCAAATCGCCCTTTGTTCTCTATGCTTCCACTGGAAAGGTCCAGCTCACCTCATCTCACCTCTAGATTACTGCAGTAACCTCCAGCTGACCTCCTTGACTCCAGTTTCCTCCCACTGTCCAGCACATCCTAATCACGACAGGAAGACAGATCTTCCCTTAGCATGTATTTCTCCCTCACACCGTATTGCCCCACTGCATCTGGTCCAAATACCTCTGCCTGGCTTGCAAGAGCTCCATCTTATGGGCTCATGGTAATCATCAAGCTTGGTTCCGGTCGGGTAGGTATCCCTAGGCTCCTCAGAAAGGCCAGGCTCATGCCCACCTGGGTGTTACTGCTCCAGATGATCCCCTACTTGGAATGCTTTCTTCCCTCCTTCACCTTACCAGTCTAGTGAGGGGGCGACCTCTGATCCGTGCCTTGCTTGCTGATGCCTGCCATCTGCAGTTAGTGTCACACAGCTTAACTCTAAATGATCCCTCCCTTATTCCAAGTATCCAGGTTTTCTCTCCCCAGCTGGGCTGTCTATTCCCTCGGGAACAAAATCTCTCCCTTTGCTCAACTGTCTTTGCTAATCCTGGAAGAAGAAAGATCTCAAGGGAGCTTTAGTATTTCAGCTTTTGATCGTATTTATGCTGTTTTTATCCATATAAAGCACAATGCACTAAGCAGTTAAGGAGATGAACAAGTAACCCAATGTCCCCACAAGGCCTGTGGCCACAGTGACTTGTATTTCAAGTTCAAAGTCCTTTGTACACTTTGGACTTCATTAATGACTATTTCATTAATGATTTGGTTACTGTTTGCCCCCAGTGCTAGATGATAATCCTTTCTCAAATGAAAAATGGTGCCATTTTGGGGAGGAAAGAAACACAGTATCACAGAGAATCCAGTTTACAATCCCAGTCCCTCTAGTGTCCACAGACAGCTCAGTGAGGTGTCATTGGTCTCAGTCTCTGTGGAGTCAATTTTGAGGCCTAGGACAGAGCTCTGTATGTTATTCGGAAGCACTGATGCCTTTGTTATAGCAAGAAATTAAATTGACATAGGAACAGGGAATGATATTGATATCTTTATACTTCGATAAATTATGTGTGTATAAACTTTAGGATAACCATGAGAATAGAAAGAGAATGCAAGGACTCCAAACTAGTATAGGGAAAAACATAAGAAATGAGGAACAATCCAAAAGAAGATGAAAACACAGAGGAAAAATTAGGAAAGTAGGAGGAGACAATTTGAAGAGTTTCATGGGCCCATTTCTCTGCATGAGCAGAAAGTGTGGTGCTCCCTGGATAGGGTGGGGCCATGCTGGGAGTCGGGCAAGTTTGGAATGGTTAAAGACAGAAATGAGGAGAGACCATCTAGATTGAGTCAAGTAATCATCTTGCAGCAACCAGGGCCTGGCTGAGACTTCAATTACGCTTTTGCAATAGAGGCAATCAGCTATAAAGATACCAAATCAGGCAGAAAGCTGCCTGGTATGTACAGAATCAGTGCACACAGAATTAGGTGTTGAGGCTACTCTTCAGAAGCTAGGGAGTGGTGAAGCCGGGGACAGGAACACCGCTCCCCTGCCCATCGTGCCACCATGCCCAAGGACATAGATCTCTCCTTTACTGAGGGCTGGATAAACACTGAGACATTCTTATTACCCATTTCCCACACTTGGGCAAGTCATAAATCAACAGAATAAATGACAGCTCTCTGTGGTTTAGTCCACATGGGTCTCTTGAGCCTGCATCCTGGCTGTCAGCAGCCGAACAGTCACCAGATCTGCCCTGGGTGAGTCACCACATCTGGTTGCTACACTCATCTATTTTAAGTTGAACCTCTTTAGCTTCAAATTCAGAAGGTGACTTTTTACTATGTTTTTGTCCTCCCTCCCATATAGACTCACATGTGCTCATGCACATGCTGAAGCCTCTGGAACTATCTGGGAGGGAGCAAAGGGTAACACAAGGCAGCATGGACTGGAGGACAGATGGACTGAGTTCTGTCGTCACCAGCTATATGACTTTGGGCAAGTCACTAAGCCTCTCTGAGCCATCATTGTCTCACTTGCAAACTAAGGATTGAATGTTGGGGGATGCAGTGAAATCATTTATAAGGTACCTAACACTGTCTGGCACACAGAAGGTGCTCAATGAATGGCAGATCTCATCCCCTGCAGCTCTCTGTGTATTAGCACAACTCTGGTGACATGGTTTGAAGGCAGAATAACCCTCGGTCCCAAAGATGTCCACTCCTAAGCACTGGAACCTGTGAATATATGAGGTTCCACAGCAAAAGGGAATTCAGGTTGTAAGTGGAATTAAGGTTGATAATCTGCTGGTCTTAAAATAGACTATCCTGAAATATCCTAGTGGGCCCAATGTAATCACCAAAGTCCTTAAAGGTAAAAGAGGGAGCTAGAAGAGAGAGACTTAAAGGAGATATGACTGTTTTTAAAAGGCACAGAGAGAAAACGAAGGAAGGGGCCATGAACAAAGGCATGCAGGCTGCCTCTAGAAGCTGAAAAAGTAAAGAAAATGGATTATCCCAAGGAGCCTCCAGTAGGGAATGCAGCTCTGCTGACAACTTAGCCCAGGGAGACCATATCAGGCTTCTAACCTATGGAGCTGGAAGATAATACATTTGTATTGTTCAAGCCACTAAAGTTGTGGTAGTTTGTTGCAGTAGCAATGGGAACAAACACACTTGACATCATGGGAGTTTCCCATTCTGTTTTCAAGGACCATGCCCAGGAATTCAGTTAATACCTAATGGTGCTCTGTAAACTTGGGTATTCCAGTGACACCACCATAACTTCTGTGCCTGCAACTAGCTTCAGTAATTATATGCCTAGGTTCATGAGCAGATATGGAGCAGAGGTGGCAGGGATGGATAGCTACTCACTGCAACTTTGCTGGAAAAGAACTGACCACTGCTAGCAATTCCATGGCAGTCATACTGAAGCCTGAGTGTCCACCCACTGCCAGAAAACATGCCTCGTGATGTCTGAGCCTGAGAGGCTCTCCCGAGCTATAAATTACCTGGTTTTGCAGGGTTGTCCCATACCCACCTCCCCAGATCTTGTCCCCCCACCCCCGCCATCTCCTCTCTTACCTATACATGGTGTGTGGCCACGCTACCTGCACAGTCCTTCTTGAACCAGCAGAGCCCCTAAACTGTTGTCTCTCCAGGCAAGTGCAAAGGCAAGAGGGTAATGGGCTAATGGGCAAAACCAGGAAGTAAGAACAGTAGAAGTGATTAGGACTCAAAAGGGAAATAAGACGTTTCATGTTCTTCTCCACTTCCCATCTCCTTTGACATTCTGACAAAGGACTCTTGGCCATCTTGCTGGTGCCCACCCAACAGCCATTTTCACTCTTCTTGGTAGACCTAATTTCCTGTGACAAAGGCTGAAATGGCAATCTTGGCTCTCCCAGCTCCCCAGCAGCACTTCCCCCAGTCCCAGGGAATAAAGTATGACTGGTTTGAGATAGTTATGGTTAAATCCTCTCATTTTCCAGTGATGTGTTCTATGGTGAGAATGTGATTTAATTCTGCCCCATGATATGTCAAGTTCATCTTCTGTGGGGCTTCTGGGAAAAAGATAATGGAGGAAACTTCCTTTCCTGCCTCTGAATGGTGTTGCCTGAGAGTGAATGAAGACCTGACCTCATGGGGAAGAAGACCTGGAAGCCTGGCCTCCCTATGCTATGGAGTTAGCTCGACCTGGAGCCTCCCTGCCTCTGAGTTTCTTGCTGTGGAGATAACAAATTCCTTGCTACTTAGCAGCCTGGTAGGTCATTCTGTCACTTGCAGCTGAAAGCTCTCTCACGGATAAGCATCTTGGGATTACGCAGACCTCAGGAATTCCTGGTCAGTTAGCGCCCTCTTAATGGAGATGTATGGACCAAGTGGACAACACAGTAATAATCAACAACACAGGGTCTCTACTATGAGGACTTCACAGTCAAACGCTGTGAGGATGGAAACCTCTTCCTACCTGCTCCTTCCTCTGGATTCCAGAAGTCATGAAGACAGTGTGAGTCTTGTCACTTACTTCATGTTAAATCCACACTTAAATCTCACTAGAGATCATTGATTGTCAGACGGAAAATTTGTTCTCTTAAAAGCCCAGGTGTTCCATATATAATAACCACATGTTAAGCCTTTCTGTCCCTCTTCTCAACACTGCAGAATGAGGGAGAAGGCAATAAAAGCCATTTGGGCGAAAGAGCAGCTGAAGCAGGCACTTTGCAGAGGTCACATCAAAGGGCAGTAAATGTTCAAAAGCCCAAAGCCCTAGCCTTGTGCGGATCTAAACAGTAAGATACTGGGAAGGGAGCCAGCTGGAGCCTCAGAAAATGTAGTTACAGTTGAGATGTTGCACACCCGCAGATGAAGAAATGGGGGTTCCTTGGAGGCTAATTAATTCTGTGGCAAACCAGGGTGGGATGTGAAACAGCAAAGGATGCAGAATGAGGAAGACAAAAGAAGAAAAGGCTCTGGATGAAGCAAACAGGAAATTTCATGTCTTATGCCCGGCTAGGTGCTTCACCCAAAATCCTCACGGAGAGGGATCTGGAGTCAGCCCCAGAACGACACTGCAAAATCTATCCAGTAGATAAAGTATGGTTATATATATGAATACATTTTTTATGTTCAATGAACAGCATAAGGTGTGTTCTATAATACAGATTTGGAGTTTTTAACTTTGGTTGCAAATCCCAGGTTAAAGGAAGCCAACTTTTCACCTGCTACCTAAGTGGGTGCCACCACCAGTAGGCAGCATGTTTGGCCCATAGAAACTGCTAATAAATATTAGTTTTAATATTAGCTACTATTAACCAAATTCTCATTTTTTTTTTATGGCTATTAGGTCCAAATCCCCTGTAGCTATGGCCCTAGGTCCCGAGGAAATCAATGTACACTAAGACAGAAACTATTTAGCTACAGGACATGGGGAATTTTATTAGTGGCATGGGGTTACCTAAAGATATTCCTGGTTGTGTGCGGTGGCTCACGCCTATAATCCCAGCACTTTGGGAGGCCGAGGCGGGCGGATCACGAGGTCAGGAGATCCAAACCATCCTGGCTAACATGGTGAAACTCCATCTCTACTAAAAATACAAAAAATTAGCCGGGTGTGGTGGCAGGCGCCTGTAGTCCCAGCTACTTGGGAGGCTGAGGCAGGAGAATGGTGTGAACCCAGGAGTCGGAGCTTGCAATGAGCCGAGATTGCACCACTGCACTCCAGCCTAGGCGACAGAGCAAGACTCTGTTTAAAAAAAAAAAAAAAAAGATATTCCTGCAACTCCCTGCTCACAGACTGACTCACCCAGGGAGCTTTTGCAAAGATGAACACTCCAAAATTGCTAATTCCCTCCCCTTCCACCTCCAGAGCACAACCATTCACCTCCAGGGAGTGGCAGGGAGGAACCCTTGTGGGATAGTCAGTTCCTACAGCACCTCCATCCTTTCCTGAGAATCCTCTCTCTTCCTTTTAATATTCCAAAAGGCCTCAAAACCTCAACACCAAACCTACTCTACATCTTATATCCCAGAGAAAGGAAAGCCAGCTCTCTTCAACTTTTCCCCTTTTGAGCTGTGTTTTCAGGGATGCTATAACTGAGGTTTACTAGAGTTTTCTAATCCAGTTGTCCAGAAAGGAAAGAATAACAGAAAAGCTATTACATAGATGTTTGGTCATCTAGAGTCACCTGAATTCAAGAAGTTGGGCAGATAAAAAGATTGTCTTGGTTCATTTTCAATCCTATCTATTTTCACACGATCATTGCTTTATATCTCAACTTGTTCTCCTCCTTGCCTGAAAGGGTTTTCCCCAAGGAAGGCTTGCCTGCTGAACCCCAAAGAACTGTCGGGCAGCATCCCCACTTTGCACCTTGCTCTGGCCCTTATTTTGTCTAATCCTCTCCCTACATCCTTCTGGTCCCTGTTTTCCAGTTTCTCTCTCCCTGGTGAATCATGAGGAACAAGGCAACGGCTTGAAGGATGCTAAAGTTGGAAGCCTCCTTCCTGTAACTGCCACAACATGTGAGGTTGGTGCTTTGGATGTAAAATATCTTGGAAGCAGCTCCTGTGCCAGCCAGGCCTGGATTCATGCTCTGCCAAGTTTTTGTTCTGAGTCCCAGTTCCAGTCCCTTTCCTCTCCGAGGCCAAGCACATGAGCTTTGCAGGGTGCAGCCAGCCAGGAAGTCCCAGATTCAGATCCTGGGTGCCATTCATGCAGTCAGATTTCTGGAAACCATAGTGACCACTAACAGTAAACCACGGGCATCACCGTGCTCTAAACACTGCTGTGGTTTTACCCAGTTGTTCTCTTCTTCCTGGAACTCTAGTTGTCTTAATTTCTCCATCTCAGAATTGCATTCCTCCCACTCACCCACCCTGTCCTATCTTTGGCCTGATCTCTTGGCTATAAATCTGTTCCTTTCTTCCACTTTCTCTTCACAGCTCCCCATTTCTTCACTCCCCCGCCCCCGCTTATCATTGCCTTCTGGGCCTCCCAGTAATCCTAGAACCTGGCCCAGGCCTACACTGTGGGCAGATTCGCTTTCAGGCCTCACATTCCCTCTGAGCCAGGAACAACAACTTCCCTCTGCAATGAGTACAACCACCTCTCTTTGACCATGGCGCTGGGAATTCTGGTCCTCCTCAGACTCCCTTAGGGCTTATTCCTGAGACTCTAAGGCCATCACAGCCTTCATCCTCAGCCTGCACTACTGAATATCCCTCCCACAGTAATAATTTGCCTACATCCTTATCTCCCCAGGAAGACCATCAGTGCCTCAAGAGCAGGACCTTTTGTTAGCCATCACCTGGCTGTGAGCCCAGCACAGAGCATAGCACATAATTGGCACCTACAAAGTTTTAATGACTTTGTAATGACTGCTTCACATCCATTTTGAAAGAAGACAGGATTGAATTGGACACACCCACATGAACTAGCTGTGTGCCTTTAGGGGAGCTGTCTCCACTGGTATTCCTCAGCTGGGAAACGAGGAGGGTGAGGCAGGCCTAGTAAATCTCTAAGGATCTTGTTCTGCTAAAAGTCTGTGACTCCTCCTAGAGCACACTGTGCTTCTACTCAGCACAGTGACCCTGCAACTGGTAGTTTTATTTGTGAAGAACAATTATCCAGAGTTTGGGATAATGCAGAAAAGATGATTAACGTTATGCTAGGAGCGCTTCCCAACAAGCTCGCCTAAAGGTGTTCTGGGGTTCCTACCCAGCATGACTTTATCCCCGGTGGACATGTGGAGACATTTCAGCTGTAGAGGCCACACATGCTACTAAACATCCTACATGCCCACAACAGCACCCCCAACAAAGAATTATTTGGGCCCCAAATTTCAATAGTGCTGGTGGTGTAGAGAGATCCTGGCCTAGAGCATGCAACTTGGTTTGTGCATTTGATTAGGGCCAAACAGTTTACAATTCTGAGAACTGATCATGTGTGATGAGTTTCTTTTCTGTCTGATAGAGAAGAGAACCCCAAAGACTATCGGTTTGGGTTTTGTGGGACTTTTTTGTTTTTGTTTTGTTTTGTCTTTTAGGATGTAACTAGTTTCATATTTAATTTAGCAATCTTATCTCAGCTTTCCTTTTTTTAAAGGTTTCTCATATACCCTTTTTTTTTTGAGCCATTTATTTATTTTGTTTTTAAATTAAACTTTTTTTTTTTTTTTTTTTTTTTTTTTTGAGACAGGGTCTCACTTTGTATCCGAGGCTGGAGTGCAGTGGCACAATCTCGGCTCACTGCAACCTCTGTCTCCCGGGTCCCCATTCAAGCAATTCTCTTGCCTCAGCCTCCCAAGTACCTGGGATTACAGGCACATGCCACCATGCCCAGCTAATTATTTTATTTTTAGTAGAGACAGGGTTTCACCATGTTGGCCAGGCTGGTCTTGAATTTCTGACCTTGTGATCCGCCCACCTCAGCATCCCAAAGTGCTGGGATTACAGGCATGAGCCACTGTGCCCAGCCTAAATTAAACTTTTCAATTCAAAATCACCTATAGATTCACATGAAGTTGTAAGAAATCGTACAGAGTGATCTCCATTCTCTTTTCTAATTTCCCCCAATGGTAACATCTTACAGAATTGTAGTACGAGATTCTATCCAGGGTACTGACATTGGTACAATCCACCAATCCTATTTAGATTTCCCTGGTTTTAATTTGTACTCATTTGTATATTTGTATTTAATCCTATACAATTTTATTACATGTGCACTTTCACGTATCCACCACTGCAACCAAGATACAGAACAGCTCCATCACCACAAGGATTCTTCATGTTGCCCTTGTAATAATCACATCCTCATATCCTCTTTTGAGCTGACTTTATCATCCGGCTGTGACCCTCATCAATGAGTTAAAAAGATAGTGATACCTGCTCACTATTTATTTGTATGATAATTAAGTTTTTAACATTTTGAGAAATACACTTTGATATATTCCTTTGCTTTTTAATGAAACTACCTGTTAAGTAGCAACTCGATAGCTGAGCTCCAATGACAAGACCAGATGGTTCCTAATTTCCCCACGAGAGATTATATTAAGGAAAACCATCACTCTACATGTTAGGAACACACAGTGACCTTGAGCAAGCAGCCTAACTTCTACATGATTTAGTTCCTTCTTCTCTAAAATAATATCTCTGATTTTAAGGAATTTGTGGAGGATTCAACTAGTTAACATACACAAAGCACTTAGAATAGTGCATTGCACATAATAAATTTCAATAAATTTTATGATATGTTCTTTCATTTAATATCCACATCAATCCTATGAGGTAACGACTCTTGTTACTGGAATGCAACAGATAAGAAAACTAGGATTGAGAAAGTTCAAGTAATTTCCCAAGGTCTCAGCCTAGTAAGAGGTAGAGCAACAATTAGAACTCTAGTCTCTGTGATTCCAAGCACCACCTTGCCCTGTTTACTGTGAGAAATTGGAATTTTGTGAGAAATTGGAATGCTGTACTCAGAGTAAAAACCAGAAACTGTGGTTCTAGGAGAATACAGACTGCGAAGATAGTGGGGAGTTCTGCATGGGATAGGTGGCTACCTAGAGAAGGAGAAGGCCAGGTACAGTGGCTTATGCCTATAAACTCCCAGTGCTTTGGGAGGCCAAGGTGGGAGCATCACTCAAGGCCAGGAGTTTGAGACCAGCCCGGGCAACATAGTAAGACCCCATCTCTACAAAAAATACAAAAGTTAGCTGGGAGTGGTGGTGCACACCAGCAGTCTCAGCTACTTGGGAGGCTGAGGCAGGAGGATCACTTGGGCCCAGGAGTTTGAAGCTACAGTGAGCCAAGATCATGTCACTGCACTCCAGCCTGGGCAATAGAATGAGATTTTGTCTCAAAAAAAAAAAAACCCACACACAGAGAGAGCAAGAGGAAATTTTGAGATCCATATATGCTCTTCATCTTCATAGTTTGAGAAATATCCCTTTTAACAACTTCAGCAACAAAAACCCAGAGGAAAACCTTCATAAAATGAACACAAGCATATTTTGTCTAAATTTTCTTCCCACAAGAGGCTAGAAACACATGGGGAGATGAAACAAGTATCCACCAGCTCAAACTAATTCAACAAGTCCAGCAAAGGGGAGGTAGCACAGCAGGAAGGCACGCGAAGCCCTGCAGCCTTTGCCCTCAGAAAGCAGAAGTGTTTATTCACAGTTCTTGCTTCAAACTATTGATTCACACTGGGGCAAAATGAAAAATTTCCCTGATCATGTCAGAGGCAAGATAAGACTGCAGCCAACGAAGCCTGAGAGGAAATGAACTAGAAGCAGAGTCTGAACCCTTCATGCAGGTCCCTCCCATTTCAACTTCTGTGGAGCTAGGACAGCACAGGGCAGAGGTTTCCAAAAGGCGGGTCACAGAGACAATTTCCCTGGCACATGGTACAACGAGAAAAATGAGATAGTGCGGTGGGTTAGTGTGGGGGCTAGGATTGCTCACTCCCTTTCTTAGCAAGATTGGTGTGTTTCTGTCCCTTCTTCAGGAAGGGCTTCCTTCCTCACATACCTATCTATCCCTCTCCTCTCTTTTTTTTCTTATAGCACTTAGTTCTATGTATTAACACTATGTCCTTTCCTTCTTCTTTGTTTTAAATCTATTACCCTGTACCTAGGCTTTAAGCATGAGGGCAGGAATTTTTTTTTTTTTGTCACTATTATATTCTGCAACGACTAGAACAGTGCCTAGCGCATCATAAGTGCTAGTACATACTTTCTGAATTATTTAGCAGTGCTTTCTGCAGTGTGTGTGCGTGTGCATGTGTGCGTGGGTATGCATAAGATAGCCTTTCTTATGAAATGGTGGAAGTAATAAATGACAGGTCTTTTTCATGCCCCCCTGAATAAAACGTTAGCACCTCGATCAGCACGCACACACACTCACACCTTTTTTTCTTTTAAACGTACACATTTTTTTTTTCCTTTTTACTGGCCAATGAATTCCAAAAGTCTGGGACTCAGTGGTCTCAAAAAAGGGTTTTAGAGTAAAGCAAAGCTTGGCTTGAGTCTGGCACTTTCAACCGTGTGACTTTGGGTAGCTTCTTTTATATCTCGAAGCCTCAATTTCTTCTACAAAGTGGGAATAGTGATGCTAACCTCATGAGGCTGTTGTACAAATTAATTGAGAGGATACTATGTCAAGCAGGGACCTGGTCCAGAATAGGATTAGTGGTATAAATAGATGACACCCCCAGTGTGGCTCCACTGTGGACAAGGCAGGACCTCTCCACCCAGGCCTTGTCTCAAAAGCCTCCTTGGGGTTTGGGCTCTTTGCTCCAGTGAGACTGCCCACAACTGAGGTCATGCCCAGTCAAATGCCACCCAAAGGCAGTTTCCTGGCATTCAGTGGAGTTATTCTTAATTCAGTCCTGCTTCAAATTCAACTACCTTGCTATAAATGTGAACATTGAAATCAAAGGTTTTAAGGTACCACTTCCAAATTGCTGAAGTAAGCCTATTCGCTTGGGGGTGGTGACTTCTGAGATTCTCCCAAATTAATAGATTTACACATGAGTTCCTTTGCCCATTTAACTAAGAAAGAGAAGAATCATGTCAGGAGCCTCACAGAAGGATATCATTCAGAAATGATGACAAAACAGTCCTAAAATTACAACATAAGTAAGCAAAGAAACACAAATCATTTCTGAGCTATTTGAATTGCACACATTTTCAATTGTTTATGTTTTTGCTTTCATGAAAGCACACAGTATTGCCTTTTGTTGTAGTTCACACTATTAGAGGATTGTGTTAATAAAGGAAAGTGAGTAAACTTGGAGTTGTGTAGAGAGAAAGAAAGTGAAGCAGAGATGAGGTCTCTGCAGCTTAGCCCTGAGAAAGAGAGAGCTGAGTCAAAATGAAGAGGCCTGAGACAAAGCTCTCTGGGCTTTCAACTATTTAGGGCAGGGAGGGCCAAGAGGTGAGTAACTGCAGGGCATAAGGAAGTTCCGCCACAGGCTGACAGGCTCTGTCCTGGAGTTATCCTGGGGGGAGATCAACTGGTATAATTCCATGCAATGGAAATGGAAGTGAAAAGCCCCCTTTAGCAGTGGTTACCATTTTTTCAAAATGATGCCCCAAAAGTTGGGGGACTGTTGTCAGACTGCTAGTTGTCTTCCAATATGAGGCCTTTGCTTTTGCTATTGTAACAGAATCTTGGCTTTTAGCTTGATCTGTTGCTGCTCAGCTAAAAGACATTTCCCGCTTCCCTTGTAGCTAGATGTGGCCATGTGACATAGTTCCAACTATTACTATGGGAATGTACACTGTGTCTCTCTAAGAGGAGTTCAGGATATGGAGCATTTCCCAAGCTTGTCGAACCATGAAGCATGGCCAAGTTGCCTTCTTGGAGTGAGTCTAAAAAAGTGACTTTCTCTATCCTCAGGTCTCTTCCAGGTCCAAACATCTATGAATTACCATTTGCCCATGATCTATTTCCAAATGCATTCATCCAGGGTTTTCTCTGCCCCTTGCCTGCATCTTTGCAGTTCACAAGTTGAGCCCAGAAAATCAGCTAGCTGGCATCCTTGCAGCAGAGTCCCAAGGTCACGGCTGGAAGAGTAGCAGGCCATGCTGTGAGCCTGTGAGGGAAGCCCTTCTTGGAGCGTGGCATGCAGTTTCCTTTGCCATCAGGCCCCTAGCTGTGCCCAATGTGAGAAGATCCAGTCTCACCACAATTGCTTCCCAACAAACACAAAAATGACTTTCTCCTTTATTCCCAGGGCACCCTCACTGGCACACTCTTTTTTTTTTTTTTTTTTTTTTTTTTTTTTTGGTGGTGCTTTGCCAGAGGGTTCCCTGACAACCACATTGGAATTTGTGCATTTGTCCTTTCCTGTGAGAACTCCATCTTGATGGGGGAGGCCAGCAGAATGGATTCAGGATTCCCTTTCACAGTCTGAGCAGCTATCAGCTTCTGGGGTTTGAATCTTCTGAAATCGGCTCTGTATCCTGGCCCTGTAATTTTCTTGCTCTGGATTGTCTATGGATGAAGGCCTTCAGTTTCTCTACAAGACAACCTTGCTCATTGTGAGAATGGGTGTCCTTTCCATAGCCTCTTGTTCCTTAATGTGACAGGTTTTACAGTAATTTCTTCAGGCCCTTTTGGTTCTTATGTAGACTACAAGTCTGTGGGCAAGGACCGTGACTAACTTTGCACTCTGCAAACAACTTTACTCACTTCTGGCACCAGTGTTGCTAGTTACTTAATATTCCAATTTATCTTTGTCAAAGTTTAAGTTGAGTAATGTTTTCCCTAATGCTTTTTAATTTTTTTGAGACATAGAATCACTGAAGTCCAGTTATGGAACTTTAAAGTTTGGAAATCTCTGGCCTTCCTGGATGGTTTTGGCGTGAATTTCATAAAAACTTTTCTTTACCAGGTACCTACTACATGCCAGACACTTTCCTACATTTTGGCCAATTTGCCTAAAAATGTGACAGTCAGCAAATTCCTGGGGGGATCTGAGGATATACTATCATTCTTCTGTTTTACGGTAATTGTGAAAAAAAAAACAAAAAACAAAAAACACTATTATTAGCAAATTTGGAATCATCCAAATGATCTCAACTTAATAGAATTCCATGATTTGGTGCTGACATCTGTATTGTTTTAAAGGCTGAAATGGCATCAACTCCTTCAGTAGTCTTGAAGTATGAAGAAAGGAAGATATAAATGAGATCTCTATACTTCATGACAGCAAAATGGTATCATGGATGAAAGCTTCTGAGTCATTTAAATATAGAAGAAGGTGAGAGCATTGAATCTTCACCTGTGCAGGAGCCCTGTGATGGAAACAGTGGCATCCACATCTGTGTCACACAGTTTCCATCCTTAGAGGCACCAACTTATAGTAAGTGCAGTGGATGGCTGAAGCTGGCACCACCGTTAAAATGAAAAATAACTGATAGTGATAACGATTCAAATGACAGCCCATCGTGCCTCAAAAATCAAAAGGATCCAGTGGGCAAAAGTGAAATGGAAAATAAGCAACTGTATCTTTCTACCACTAAAAGCAATATTTGTGATTCAGTTTCCATAAAACAAAACTACTTGTTTTATTAGATTAATGCTGGTATTCAGAATGTCACTGGCCTGGTTTGCACCTCTCTCCTTTGTAAATCATATTTCTGTTTTATAATTGTTTGTAAGCTATAAGGAATAACTTTATCTGATTTAATATGCACATTTTTAAGTAAATCATAATTTTTTAAAAAGCATCCAAGTTATCCCCAGGGTCATTTAATCCTTACATCTGTGAAGTTGGCAATATTATCTCCATTTTACAGGGAAACTGGAGCTTGGGGATGTAGAGCTCTACCTCGATGAGTGAAAAGCAAGCCAGAGGCTAGGCATGGTGGTGTATGTTGGTAATCCCAGCACTTTAGGAGGCTGAGGCAGGGGGTTCACCTGAGGTCAGGAGTTCGAGACCAGCCTGGCCAACATGGTGGAAACCCTGTCTCTACCAAAAATTAGCCAGGCATGGTGGTGGGTGCCTGTAATCCCAGCCACTCAGGAGGCTGAGGCAGGAGAATTGCTTGAACCCGGGAGGCCGAGGTTGCAGTGAGCTGATATCACACCACTGTACTGTACTCCAGCCTGGGCAATAGAGCGAGACTCTGTCTCAAAAAAAAAAAAAAAAAAAAAAAAAAAAAGCAAGCCAGAATAGAATTCAGGCTACCTAATCCTAATGACCTTCTATTGCCTTCCTAAAGCAAAAGATGCTTTCTTGGATAGGACATCTGGCCTCTGGATCATTTTATCAAGTTGTAATTCACCAACAACCATTTCACTGAAAGTCCAGAAATACTAGCCAAGAGCTAGTCAAATGTTCTTTTCATTGAACAGGGGTAAAGAAAGAACCCAGGGTTCCAATCTCCCAAACACTGCCCCATGGATATAGAAGTAGATACAGGCAGGGGCAGGAACAGGAGCAGAGCAGAAGCCCAAAGAGAAAGTTTAGGGGAAATAAAACAGCAAAAATGGATTTAAAGGAAAGGCCCGTCATTCACACTTAGAAGAATTCCTGGACTAACAATTCCAACCCAAGGCAGCTGCGGCAACAGCTGAGACAGAATCAAAACCCAGGGAAAGACCTTAGGTATTCAGGTGGGTTCACTAAGCGGCAAATTCATTTTGTGAGAATTGGCTTTTGAACTGTGTGAAATCTAGTTTTTGGGCTATTTCTTCACCAATAGTGAACTCTGCTGGGAAGCAGATTTTGCCTGGGTTTCCTGCATCCGGCTTGGTCCTCACTCTGACATGAGAGGTAAACAGATGCAAAGGAGACAGAAAATCTGTTAGTGAGGTCTTTCCTGGGGCTTTTCTCATTGTTTCTCTTTGTTCTCCACAGGTCCTTGTGGTCACCTGCATTTATTAATGTGTCCTTTAGAACTAGTGTTTCTCTTACTCTTTCCTCTTCCCTCCTCGATTTCCTTCCTTCATTTCCTTCCTTCCATCCCTTCCCCTTCCCCTTACCCGTCCCCTTCTTCTTCTTTCTTTCTTCCCTTCTTTCCTTTCTTCCTTCCTTTCTTTCTCTCTTTTTCTCTTTCCTTCCTTCTTTCTCTCTCTTTCCTTCCTCCCTCCCTCCCTTCCTTTCCTTTCTTTCTCTCTTCCCTTCCCTTCTCTCTCTCTTTCTTTTTTCCTTTTTCTTTCTTCTGATTAGCCTTCTCAATGTTCAGCTGGTTCTGTTTGGCTTGATAGCTTTCCAAATAAATCAGATTGGCATTTTAAAAGTTAGCCAGAAGAAGAAGACACATCAGATGTGTTCTACACCATGACAATTTTATAGTGTTGAAGAACAATTAAGACATTTACTCAATGAAACTGCCAGATAACAAATTATATAGAGAATAAATTGCTGCTTCAGGGAAGATCACCCTCCATTTCTCAAAGCATCTTCCATTTCTAAGAATATTGAAAGTTTCTCAAAGGGCCCCCATTTCTAAGAATACTAAAATCACGTAACTTAATACCTATCTGTATTAGTTTCACGGGACTGCTGTAACAAAGAACCCAAAAATGGGTGATTGAAAACAGTAGAAATTTATTGTCTCACAGTTCTGGGAGCTAGAAGTCTGAAATAAAAGTGTTGGCAGAGTTGGTTCTTTCTGGAAGACCTGAGAATCAGTTCCACGCCTTCTTCTTCTAGCTTGCGGTGGCTGCGGACAGTCCATAGTGTCCCTTGGTTTGTAGATGCATCACTTCAATCTCTGCCTTCACTGCACATGGCATTCTCCTCTCTCTCTGTGTCTGTGTCCAAATTTCCCTTTACTTACAAGAACACTAGCCATTGGATTAAGGTTCACCTTAATATCGTATAATCTCATCTTACCTTGATTACATCTGTAAAGACCCTATTTCCAAATAAGGCCACACACAGGTACTGGGAGTTAGGACTTCAACATGTCTTTCTCGGGGATACAATTCTACTCTCTATACCATCCAATACAAAACCAACAGAACCATGAAGTCCATTTTCTACAATATAACCAAGGGACTTTAAAAAAAAAAAAAAAAGCTCGTTGAATTCCAGTTTTTAAATGGCAAATTCTGTCATTGCAAATGCAATGAGCTCTGTCCCACTAAAACAAACATAAGAGAACGTTTAGAGGCATGAACTCATAGGAAAAAGAACAGAGAGTAGATGTACTACAAAATTTTGGAAGCTGGAAAGGAGATAAGCAAGTGTTTACTATCTTAGCAGTTCAAGAAATCTGAATCCTAAGGGGAAAAAAAAAAAAAAAGAAAAGAAAACTTGAATACAACGTGGTTTTTATCCCTCTATCCCCAAGGAACTCAGGAATTGAAGATGCTAGATATCTTTGGAAGGGGGAGAGAAAGGATTTGTGGAAAACTGGCTTAAGAAACAGTTGGAACCCAAGGACCTCTCCCCAAAATACCAAATCTGAATGACTGCCCGTCCTTCACCCTGAAAGAAGTTGTTTTATTTTCTAGTAAAAAACTTCCTGGTGACACTTTTTGGGCAGAGGATCACTTAGAACAATTGAGGTCGGGGCTATTGTGCTGAAAATATGAAGCACTGGGACTCCAGGCTTCTTCCCCTACTCAGTCAGGCATGCGCCCTCCAGGTAGGAAACTGGGAGAGTCTGCTCAGTGGAATCTGATCAATCCCTTTCCCTCAAAAAGGCCTGAAAATACAGACATCAAAAGTTCCTGAAAGGAATGATCCAGCCAGATACTCTACAGTGAAGACAGCAGACCTTAAGCCCAACTTCATAAATGGAGCTTCCAACCAACGTCGGAGTGCTCTCTCCTTAAATATGAGTCAACAGTTTAGGGCCAGCAGACATTAGAGGAAAGCCTCCAAACAAGAGAAAGGCCAACAAAACAGACAGAGGGGACATAAAACAAACTCGATAAGGGGAGAAAACCTAATTAATGTTATAATCAGAAAGATATTACATCTAAAAAACTGAGAATGAGATGCTATGAAAAGGAACATTCAGAGAACCAAAAAAGAGTTCTTTGAAATTAAAAATAAGGTAGAGGGAATGAAAAATTCAAAAGAAAATTTGGAAGACAATATGGAAGAAATCTCAAAAAAAGTAGGATGGAAGATACGAGAGGAAAGATAAGAAAATTAGAGGACCAGCCTAGGGTAAAAAAGAATAACAATAATAACTTGAGAAAATGTTTTCATAATTGAAGGCTATGAGATTTTTTTTTAAAGGCACACAGAGGGATGGGGGCAGGAGGAAAGGATAAACCTCATACAAAGGATTGAGGATCAGAATGACATCAGACTTGTCAACACCTTCAAAACCCTAAGGAAATGTGATTTTACACCCTGCCAAACTATCAATTAAATGTACAAGGCATAAAAAATTTTTTGAAAAGCAAAGTCTCAAACAAATGTCACCCCTCACGTAGAAAGCTACTTCAGGATGTTCTTGCCCAAACAAGAGTACAAACCAAGGAAGAGAAAGACACAGAATACAGGAACTATGAGATCAATTCAACACAGGAGAGAAGCCAAGGAAATCCTCAGGTTAATGTCAAAGAAAGAGTCTGGGCCAAGAGGTATGCAGCCAGCCTGGACAGCAACCAGCCCAGATTGGAACAGGTCAGAAAGCTCCAAGGGCAACTAAAAAAAAAAAAAAGTGATAGAATTCCTAATGTGCTCAAACTTGTTGAAGAGAGATTTACACAACCAGAAGAAGGTTTGATGTGAATTAGTGATGAGTTCACATTAAAAAAATTTTTTTTTAATGCAGCAAAAATAAAATATCATCTGTGAAAGGAAAAGTAATCCTAATCTGGTTTAGCTGCGAAAGTGTTAACAAAATACCAACAATGAACACTGATCTAACCGAATTATGCTACAATGTATTGGCAGTGGTGGGATGGAGGTGAAAGACCCTCATCTTTCATGTGGGTAATCAACAGATCAGGCCTTAGACTGAAACACCAAGAAAGAGTATGACTCCCATCAAAAAGTGGGCAAAGGATATGGACAGACACTTCTCAAAAGAAGACATTTATGCAGCCAACAGACACATGAAAAAATGCTCATCATCACTGGCCATCAGAGAAATGCAAACCAAAACCACAATGAGATACCATCTCACACCAGTTAGAATGACTATCATTGAAAAGTCAGGAAAAAACAGGTGCTGGAGAGGATGTGGAGAAATAGGAACTTTTACACTGTTGGTGGGACTGTAAACTAGTTCAACCATTGTGGAAAACAGTGTGGCAATTCCTCAAGGATCTAGAACTAGAAATACCGTTTGACCCAGCCATCCCGTTACTAGGTAGATACCCAAAGGATTATAAATCATGCTGCTATAAAGACACATACACATGTATGTTTATTGTGGCACTATTCACAATAGCAAGGACTTGGAACCAACCCAAATGTCCATCAATGATAGACTGGATTAAGAAAATGTGGTACATGGATGAAGTTGGAGACCATCATTCTGAGCAAACTATTGCAAGGACAGAAAACCAAACACCGCATGTTCTCACTCATAGGTGGGAATTGAACAACGAGAACACTTGGACACAGGGTGGGGAACACCACACACTGGGGCCTGTCATGGGGTCGGGGGTTGGGGGAGGGATAGCATTAGGAGACTTACCTAATGTAAATGACAAGTTAACAGGTGCAGCACACCAACATGGCATATGTATACATATGTAACAAACCTGCACATTGTGCACATGTACCCTAGAACTTAAAGTATAATAACAAAAAAAGAGTATGACTTGTCAATTATTTAGAGACAAGGAAATAAAACAAGAGAGCGAACTTAAAAAGTTGATAGTGGTTACTCCACGAGAACTGATAAACTGGGATGCATAACAGGGTTGATTTTCATAGCAAGCCTTTTAGAACTCTTTGTCTAAATTTTATGCATGCGGTATACAGCCCAGTAGAGCCAGTGGTTACCACACTGGACGGCACAGGTAGAAGGAGAAATAAATAACAAACTAATTTACACAACTAGTTAATTATAAATGTAAGTGCTCTGAAAGAGAAGTCAGGCACTATGAAAAAATAAAACTGGGAAATGTCACATAATCTAAGAGTCAGCTAAGATTTCTGAGATATTGGCATCTGTGCTAAAAACAAAAGCTATATTTGATGAATATCTTTTTAAAAATGTAATGCAATTGGATCAAGGGACTTTCCTGCTCAAAACCCATCCAAGGCTTCTCATCGCTGTTAGGATAAAGTC